>NC_061518.1:21480000-21572500 GCF_022379125.1 Scophthalmus maximus | reverse complement strand
GCCAGTGTCACTCAGGTGCGTGCTAATGTAAACTTCTGTCTCTACACCTAAGCGTCCATTTCTGAGAATCCAGGAGCGATGCAGCGAGCCTGTGTCTGGATCGTCAGGTAACGTCTGAGTGACTTTCTCGATTATGGATCGCATATCTTTGTATTTAAATATGCATGGATGTCTGCGTTCCTATCTTTTTTTTTTGTGGCATTGGCTCATTCTGAGACTGTCTATTAATGCCCCAATTTCCTCAACAGAAACGTGTTTGACAGCATCTGAACGTTTTCTTGTCCAGAAAACCCTTCAAAAGTGGCATTTTGTTAAAACTGCTTTTGCGCTTTGTCCGTAGACTTTCTGTGCCGCTGCTGTTGCTTCGGTCCGACCCCCTGGACTGCCAACGCACCACAGACCACAGGAAGGTGAGCAGCGGTCGTGCAGCAGGTGCTACTGGCAAAAAGAAAATGAAATTGTGTTTAAACGTGTGTGTTCTGTGTTTGACACCTGCCCTCTCGCGATAGTAGACCTGCACGACATATTTCCTGTACTTTTCTTTTACGTTATCAGCCTAAACACATAATTGGAGCACAGGTGAGGAAAACACTCGTCTCCAAAGATGATTCTGTCTTGTAAGCATAGCCAAATGCCATCTGAGGCTTGAGACTGAATATTCTCAGGGGGAAACCTGACCGGGGTGCTAATCTGTTAAACTGCAATGACAGGGAGTGAAATCTTCTGTTGATTGCAGCGAGACGGCTGATGTCAGCGAACCACCTCTTGAACTCCGGAGTCACAGGGACTACATGCATGCAAACTGGCGGGTGCACCGAGTGCACGAAGCCCACCGGCAGCCCGACTATGTAGCAGTCAGTATGTAGGGGCTCGGTGCGAGTCAGCTCCATGTGTTTCCACCGGGAGTCCAGCTGTGTGACCTATGGCTGACTCGGGGGACGACAGTGGCGTCGAGTTACAAAGGCTGAAGCCGGGGGTAGAGGAGGTGGAGGGAGGTCTGGGGTCTCTCTGAATAGCTGCACGGGCTGATTGACAGCAGAAGAGCTTCCTGCCAACTCTCCCTACTGCTTCTGTATTCTCTTTCCATCCGCTCAAAGTCAAAGCCAGCTGAACTTTTACTACGGCCATGTGTTTGCCCAGAGAGGTTGCCGTGAATGGAGACAAAGTGCTCCTTAAAAGAGCAGGATTTCCACGCGGCTCCACGGACAAAGCCGGCTTGGCACAGGACCCCCGCTGGCAGGTTCCTCAAACAGAGAGTGCAGTGATCACAGCTAATACGTCCCTGGCAGAGCTACACAGGGGGACAGAGTCAACAGAGAAAATGCAGGTAGCCAATGGGGGGGGAGAGGCCGCTAATAGACACCCACTAATCAGCCAAATCAGGGCTTCAGGACCGTGAACAGAGGTCTGTTTCATGAACAGTGCTAGGAGGTAGAGGAGCACGATAGTCATGTTGATGAGATGAGGTCTCTGACTTGAGTGACTGGCTTTTAAACAAGGCCATGATCCGAGAAGATTCAAATCTTGTCCATGGAGGCTTTCCAGCAATCTTTGGCATCCGCATTTCGTGGCATTCTCCTGTTTCTCTGCCCTTGTGGTGTCAGTAATTGTAGCTTTTTTTTTGTACCCCCGCAGGTTCATCAGAGGGCAGAGCCCCAACAGGAGTTCAAGGCCGAGCATGGGGAGATCCGGGGCTCCTGGGGTGCCTGGGGGTCCTGGTCCACCTGCTCTAGGACCTGCGGAAAAGGGGTACAGGAGCAGAGCAGGCCCTGCCTGCCCGTTTACACTCCATCCCAGTTTCCGTCCAGAACAGCCGACGGTCGTCCGCGGCAACCAGCAGGCCACGTCATCTCAGCCTTGCAGCCGACGGTCTCTCTGCACCGTGCCACAGGCAGGCCGTCGAACGGCAGCAGTCGCGGTGAGCTGAGGAAAGAGGCCCGACCAGGTGGACGAAGGTATCACACGTGGTGACGGGTTTGGTCCTGACTGCATGACAAATAAGAGTGGAAATGACTGTGCTATCAACTAAAAACCTTGTGTCAAGATATAAATATGTCAACAAAAAGGAAAAACACACAAATGCGGGTGACTTCATACAGGGCACAAGGAGTCCCTGTTATGGTCTGAAATGATATTGTGTTATGAAAACTATGTGATTCGGAAGAATGGCGATGCACAGACCTGAATTTGTGTCAGGGAGTGTGTCAGCATAATAATGGCCAAACCCAACTGACGTTAGGGCATCACCATGGAAAATGACCCAGGTCTGACAGTCGCTGGTTTTATCCTAAACACAAGGATAATGAGAAAAGTTTCCCTTCTTTCATGACGCTGTAAACGTGGTGAATTGAAAGAAGACTGCTGTTTGAGTTGTTTGTTTCATTTCAGCGTAACACTTTGGCTCTCGACCTCTGAATTATAACACCCGTCCTCCGCCGTCTGCTCGCTGTTCATGAACACACCCATCCTCTTTCTACCAAACTGGGGATAAAGAGACAGACTAGAGTGATGTCCAGCGGTTTCAGGTTCACCTTCATTCATGACATGAAAAAAACGCTGACTTGACCTACGATTGGTCGTATAAGTCCTAAGTGTAATCTTCCGTGTCTCGTGACCAAGTTGCAGCAAGGATGTGTGACTAATCTGACACATTCATCATCTGGGACGACAACAAGTTTGAGCTTGACCCTGTCCTAAGATGTTCTGACAGAGGCCCAACCAGTGGCGTTTCTAGCTTGTGTGGCGCCCTTGGCGAACACCGACTGAAGTTGTAGGATATAGATACAAATAAATGACTTCCTGTACAAATTCAATTATAACACATTGCTGACAAAACACAAATAAAACAAAATAAAACAAATCCTTTATCACACGAAATTGAACAACACACTACTACTGCACACAGTTGACCTGTCATCTAAATCCTGACCTTTCTTGATGCAAAGTCATCAATCACATCATTGGATCGAGTGTGGCCGTCAGCAGCGAGGAGTTGGCTGCTGTAGTGAATTTGCAGTTCAGGTTTCAGTCTGACTGTTAAGAAACGCTGTTGTGAAGGAGAAGTTTCTGTGTGTTATGTGCCGCTGTTGATGACGTGAAAAGGAGTTGGTCACCGGAAAAATTGCGAGCGCTGTGTGCCGCCCCCGGCCGAATGCCGCCCTGGCACAACATCTGACTGCCGCTCCACGCTGCCTCCTCCTTAAAGTTGTGACCCATCTGTAGCTTCCCCCACAACATCACCTGTTAAACACTGGGATACCCTCATTTCTTGTTATGATCTGGGGAAAATCATCATCATCATCTTGTTTAACCTCAGAGTTACATGGAGATGCACTGAAGAGATTTCAGTTTTTAGCAACATTGTATTGCAATTAAGTTCACCATTGGGATGTTCAGTGAAGAATAGTCAGCAGCTCTTGTCTTCGTTTACATCTCCAAGTCCTTACAGAGCCTGTACGGCTGCGCTGCATGCTGAGCAGCCCGGTCTAAAAGTGCCTCTCTGGAGCCATCGGACTGCCCTCCCGTGGAAAGCCAGTCTTTTATGGCTGCAGTCAAAGGCCCCGCTTGTGCTTGGCAGCTTTGTGACCTCCTTCCTGTTGTGCTTGCCTTTAAACAAACAGCGCTGACAGCTGAGTAATGGGGGTTGTTTGAGTTGGAATCCAAGGAGCCAAATATCGACAAAAGCGCCCAGATTTCGGCTACTGGGATCCCGGTCCTTCCAAAAAGTTCCTGTTCGGATGAGGCTCCTATACAGCGTCCTCATTCAACGAGGACATAAAGCTAAAATGTTCCTAACAGAAGGGGAAATGAATCCAAATAGGCTGCATGGCCTCTAATGTTACCGTCTGTTGTTGATTTTAAGAGGGTACTGTAAGAAGAAAGGTAATCATTTCATTCTGTTCTAGTCAGCAGGAACATGTGACCATTAGTACACTGTCTCTGGTTAACTTGTGGATCTCCTCTTGTTTGTGTCTACAGGAGGCTCGGTCCCATCATCCCGGGGAGGTATGGCTACGGGAGAGCTCCGCACGTTGCCCCTCTGCAGACGGACGCAGGCCCCGGATCGGGGGCGGCTCGCCCCCACAGACGGAGACGCTCGGCAGCTGCCCACCACCCCGCAGCCGGAGGCCACGGTGGCCACCAGTCGAACAACCCGGACCCTCCTTACAACCACCACCGCTACAGCGTTCCGTTCATGCAGCCCAGGGCACAGCAGCCCACAAGTAACCAAGTCTGGGCCCCCCTCTACCAGCCTGGATCGGCCAACAAGGCTGAGGAGCGGGAGCCACAGTCAGGCAGCCAGACGTCTGGGCCCCAGCAGCACCACGAGAGACCCTATGACCCTTTACCTACGTCTTCCTGCACGGGGGAGCATGCTCACTACAGGATCTGCAACAGCAATGTATGCAACATTTTCTTATCATAAATGTGTTGGCCAGTAAGGGGCATTTCAAGGATTTTGTTAGGTCCAGTCACATAATTGGTCAGGCTCATTCCTGTCAATTTTTTGCTGTTGATCATTTGGTGGTAGAAATTGCAGGATTTTACACAGTTGTGCTTTAGTTCCATCGCTTAAGCTCCGTTGAAGAAAATTGGAACTGCTATTGTATTTTCTTTTACACTGACTCAATGTAAGAAATGTTAGAAGAAGACATCTACTGTCAGCATGTCATTCCCTTGTCACACTCAGCCAGCTAAAGCCATTTGCTTTGAGATTTAAACCTGGAAAGGATAACTCGAGAAGTGATGAGCGATCAGATATACCAATTCTGGTGATTCCCATTCCTTATGTGCTGATGATATGTGGTCGTCTGTTTGAGTTTCAGTCTTCTGCGCACCCTGCCACGTCGTCAGTGATGTAACTGGGTCCCGATTAAATAAGAACAACACAGGAACTGAATATAAACACATTAACTTTGAGAAAAATATTAGCTAACATGCTTCTCCCTTCATTATAAAACTCAACTGGAGCTGGCAAAGAGCAGAGATTTTCCACAATGTCTTGGATTTAAATATTTCTTACCATTTAAAGCTGTTTAATACTTACACTAAATATTTTCTACTGGCAGCTTTAGTAAGAAAAATGATTGGTAAAGCTTTTGGCTTAGGAAACCTCACCAGTTAAACCCCAGAGGAAATGCACAAGTGTGTGGATGAGCTCTGCTTATCTGATTCACAGAATCCGTCCTGTGCATCGGAATCAATTTAAACAGTGCCTGCCTCTGTATATTGTCTCTGGTGTGCGGTGACACAGATATTTAGGCAAAGTAAAGCAGACCAGGGGCTTGTTTAGACAAAGGAGATACGAAGAGACACGAGGGAGGTTGGGTTTCACTCACGGGCCTTCATAAATACTGGAATCTGACTACTTTTTTGGCAAGAAAAGAATGAGCCACAAGTGGAAGGTTAAAACAGAGAGGGTCGACTCCAGCAGTCAGTCAGTGTCTGCGGAGCGTGACAGTGAGAAATGTGGGCTGCAGTTACAAAAGGATGTACCTGCACTGTTCATGGAAAATTGATGTATATCTGTATGTGTGTGTGTGCGTGTGTGTGTGTGTCTGGTCCATCCTCAGGCCTGTCCTCCATCCAGCAGACACATCAGGGCTGTTCAGTGTTCTTCTTACAACAGCCGACCTTTCATGGGCAGACTGTACGAGTGGGAACCTTTCAATGAGGGTAGGTTTCACCGTTCATATTTATGTAGCCAACTCCACGTATGCACAGTATATGCACATGTGCAGTATATGTATGAGAGACTGTTTTCACATTTGGCAGAGTTTAAAAATTCCTAATTCGTCCATTGAAATGTTGTAATATTCTTCTCTGGATCCGAAATACTTATAGCTGTTGTGACAGCTCACCGTAATGAGGATTAAAACAAAACAAAGAAACTAATTCAATAGTTTTAATGATGAAATAAGCTTTATATTAAAAATGCTTACCTAAGGAGAATATATAAAATGTTCGAGGCTAAATGTCTAATGTCACATGGTGCTATGAGGCTGAACAGTGCTTGCAGAACAGTGATTTAAGTTATGCTTAGCATTTAGTAATTTACATCTTAGTTTTAGGGCTGCAACTAACGATTATTTTCATTATCGATTAATCTGTCGATTATTTTCTCGATTAATCGATTAGTTGATGGTTTATAAAATGGTGAAAAACTACGACTGTGTTTCCCAAAACCCAAGATGATGTTTTGTTTTGTCCACACGCCAAAGATATTTAGTTTACTGTCACAAAGGAGCAAAGAAGCCAGAAAATATTCACATTGAACAAGCTGAAATCAGAGAATCTTGACTTTTTTTAATCGATTATCGAAATAGTTGGCGACTAATTTAGTAATCGATTTCTAATTGATTAATCAATTAACTGTTGCAGCTCTACTTAGTGTGGCACATTGGCATGCTAACCAACCAAGAAACCCACCAGAGCCAATGCGTGGCATTGCTAAAATTAAAAACTCAAGGAAGAGAAAAAAAAGACCCTCAGAATTTAACTGCTGAACGGATGTGTATCCCGATGGGACCTGCACAAAGGTCTGAGAATGGCAGGGTGTAGACCTAAACAGTACTCAACACACACTGTTAATCACATTATCACAGACTTCAACATGTTCAGCTCCCCGACCTATGACCCATATGAGCTGAGGTGTGCTGTGATGTCAGCCCCCGCAGTATGTCACCTGTCTGCAGCCTCGCGGATAAATGTTCATCCACACCAAAACCCTCCGACCTCACTCACTTGGCGTATCCAGGCAACGGTCAAAACACCTCGTGAGATGCCGTTTCTCATAGAACACTAATGGAAATAAGAGTCTCCAAATGAATATCCTGTCAAACAGATGTGTACTGTGAGATCTTTGTCTTTGTTCTGCATTATTGACTGACGGCTAATACAGATGTAAAGATTAAATAACCCCAGGTAAAAGTAGGAGCCCGGATCATTTGACACCCATCTTGAACAGTGTTTAAACACACTCTTGTATATCTGCCTAAGACGTATCTGGCTTTTCAGCTTTTTAGTAGATCTAATTGATTAAGCACCTGAACAAAATGGAAAGTACTGGGATCAGGATCCTTTCACCGCCGCTTTTGTGTGTGTGTGTGTGTGTGTGTGTGTGTGTGTGTGTGTGTGTGTGGGTCATCAAATAAAACCCAATGTATCATTGAGACCAAAGACCTGGTTTCAAACAAATTTAAAACATTTTGAAGATATATTTCACTATTTGTGTCATATTACAGAACTTAGATTGTTTTATTATGAAATTATATTAATTATATAGATATATAGATATTTTGAAGATGTAACCACTAATGTAGGTCATCCTAAGACACATTATACTGTAACTATTGCTATGTTGCCATTCACTGCAGTCTCAGGCAAGTCACAAATTAACTACATATACTGTATTGTTACTGTTAAGTCCAATCAAACATCGTTTTAGTTCTTTGACTGAGTGAAATTAAACTCACAATTTGAATCTGACAGAATACATCTCAAGGCTAAGACTTGAATGGGCCCACATAATAATAATAATAATAATAGTAACATGGTAATTTGATGGCACTCCTTTACCTTTATGTATTTAACAATCTGTGCCCAAACAGTTCTTATTACCACTGTGATCTACAAAATTATTATTCCATTTTCTACATAGCTACTAAATATTGAGTTATTTGTGAAATGACCTGTATTGAGACACAAGGTGTGGAAACGTTTACTCTCTACATGAAGATGATTCAGTTTTATTTTGCGTTGTCTATCATGTCTTTGATTGTCTCTCATGCAGTACCCTTGCCCTTCTGTTTCGTCACTACACGCTGTGAAACTTAACATGTAGTCAGAATGTCTCATATAACAATGATACATATAACAATCTCACAAATCTCCCCCCGCAGTTCCTGGGGATCAACACTGTGAACTCAACTGTCGGGCCATAGGGTACAGGTTCTACGTGCGGCAGTCGGACAGGGTGATTGACGGGACGCCATGTGGACAGAATGATACATCTCTCTGTGTGGCGGGAAAGTGTGCGGTAGGACTTTTTCTTTTCATTTCAAAAAACGATCCAGGAAAGGGTTTTTGTTGTCATGCTCCATATTCATGCAATTGTATGTGTTTACAGTGGGAGCTTTTTCTTTCTTCAGTCCTACTGTTTTAGCTTCGTGGAGGCTGTTAGTGTTCAGGGACTTTTTAAGATACAAGCTCGTCTTCTTTGCGCCCTGTCTATTGTAAGATCCATGGTGTTTGTGAAGTTGACTTGTCGTTGTTGGAACACTGTGGCCGTCGCATTTGAATATTAACCGACACAAGCACAATTAAAAAACAGGACGTTAAGGATGGATCGAGACTTAATTGTCAAACTCAGTGGTGGATTAGTGCTTTCACCCAAATTTGCATCACGAATGCGCACGTGGTGCAACTACTTTCGTTTAACACTTAAATTGGATACTCCATGCGGCAACCTTGCAGTATATTATCAGTATATTATCAGTACACGTTTAACTGACACATCATCGTCACTTGGTTGTGAAAGGTGTATAAGAACTGGACAGTTTGTCTGTAGTTTGACCACAGGATGTTTTGTCTGACGTAGTGATGGTTGTGAGCAGCAGAGGGCACCACAGCATAAGAGTGAGCTGGACTCTGTGCCGTGGAGAGTGAAGTGAAGGTCAGGAGGAAGCTCCCCCCCACACACACACGCACACCCCCACGCCCCCACACCTCCATTGGCCAAAGCTGGAGATCTGGGATCTCAATGTAGCACATACTTGTACTTCTGACCCCACATTTAATACACACCATGAAAACACACCTGTGAGTGCAGAGTTGGAGAGACATAAGTCACTGCGCGGGCCTGGCTGTGTGTTCTGTGTGCGCTGGATTCACTTCAACATTCTTATGATCAGAGAAAATATGTCGAAGGAGAAGGTCATCTCCTGTCGGTCACGCTGACCCTGCTGCGTTAACCCCATGTACTTCCCATGCGCCGAAATCCAGCAACCATCTTTGCAACATTATTAATCAAAACAGAAAACCCTCTGACCTCCCATCTTGGCCTCGATCGCAGCTCCACTGCTAACACACTCAACGCGGTGACCCTTCACGAGGGCAGGGCTGAGTCAATACAAATCCTGTAAACTAAACTGATTCACGGGTCTAGATGAATCAATTGCACAAAAACATAATGATTTATTTCCCTGCCTCCTTTAATTATTTTAGGATTCAAACAGCAGCATTCATCAGCAGCTTTTCAGGAAAGGGAGAGGGGTTTTTTTCTTCCCTCATCCTCAATCCCCACTGAGATTTTCTCAGCTGGTTCAGCCATTTGAACTGGCGATCGGCCAATACACAAGCCAAGAGATGATATAAAAACATCTGGATAATTTAATTAAAATCAGAACTACTCTCAACAGTGAAATTAAAACATGACTGTTTTGCTGTCGGTCCAAAAGGCAGCCTGCTCTCCCCTCCAAGGGTAACAGAGGGTAACAGCACACAGCAGACACATACAATGGCATATGAAATATACATAATGCACACAGCAAGAGATGCCATTGCATGTATATTGATTTACGAGAAAAAAAGGACAGAAGAGAGGGAGTTAGCAGCAGCAGTCAGCGGTGCCCGGTCGGATCATCTGACGCTCAGTTGATTTTCGTGCTCTCTGCTTGACCAAACATGATATTTCTTAACTTGTCAAAATGCTTTTTTGTATTTGATTTATTTCTAAATTAAAATTCTAATTATTAACATTAGGGTTTCATATTGTAACTTGCCTTTGTTAGTCTGTTGGTGCACCACTTTGGTTCAAGCATTTTAACAAATATAGGATGCCACAAAAAAATCTATTACAGTCGCATTGAAAATCCTTTGTCCCCTAGAGACGATGACTCCTGCTGATCCCTGAACCTTTTCTCTGGCGCCACCATGAGGTCGACCTTTGTGTTGCAGTATCCTGACAACTGTTGGATGCGGTGCTGTGACATTTGCCCAAGATATTCAAGGTCTCTGGAGGATAAGTTCTAAAAACTTTGGTGAACCCTTAACTTTTTCACCCGAGTGCCACCAGCAGGCACAAAAAACCAATGCGTCCAATGCTGTGGTTTATGAAAAAATAACTGCGAGACTCGTGACATTTTCATCACCCTCGGAATGTCCTTTTTCTACTTAAGTGTATATTAACTAAAGTTAGTAATGAGCTCAGAGGACTGCTGTGGAAATGTGACTAAACCATTAGCATAACTGTGAACTCCGCAGTCTATAATACAGATTTAGTCAATGATGACTGACATAATAATATAGAGTATTTGAATATCAAATATTAAATTGTTGGAAATAAAGTAGCACAAAGTTATACTCCCTCAGAAATCTATAACTGACAGCGAGACTGATGCAATTTGGCCGGACTATATTTTACATTAACAGGTTTGATTTCATGTGTCATCGCAGGCTGACATGTTGTTACATCATTCAGCTGTTAGATGAATGCTAACAGCTGAATGACGCGCGTGGAATAAATGCCTAGTTTTGATGTGGTCCCTGTGGCTTCCGACTCTGCCCAGGAGGCAACCAGCAAGCGCGAGCCACACGTGTGTGTGTTTGTGCGTGTTTGATGGTCTCGAGTGCCGGAATCACATGTAATCAGTACTCTGAGAGGATTGGCCTGCAGAGCCGTCGGGTGAATGTTCTGAATTCTTAAACTGTGTGTGCGTGTTTACAACTTTGTCACTTACAAGCATTAACCAGATTGTATTTTATAGCATGTTTCACACATTCACCGCATACAAATTGTGGTTCTCAGTTGTTGCTCCACGGTAAGCCAGTAGTCGTTTATGGGGCGGCTGTGGCTCAGGAGGTAGAGGGGTTGTCCACAAACCAGAAGGTTGACGGTACGACCACAGCTTCCTCTAGTCGGCATGCCGAAGTATCCTTGGGCGAGACACTAAACCTCTGACACTCTGAGTGTGTGTGTGTGTGTGTGTGTGTGTGTGCGTGTGCGTGCGCGTGCGCGTGTGTGTGTGTCATGAGAATGACTGAAAGTGACTTACACTGTGAAAGTGCTTTGAGTGGTGGATAAGACTAGAAAAACTCTTCTCACCTCTCTCACAAACTGCATTGCCAAACAAAGATGGAAAGGTGGCTACACCACTTCTGCTCTGGTTTTAAAAGTTCACTGTGGGGGTGGGGGGTGGGGGGTTATTATTTTGTTGGTTAGTGTTAATACCAATACGACCAGTAAGGTGAAATCTCCAGGCCAAGCACAGTAAACTAAACACTTGTCAGTTAAACTGCATTTGAACTGAAGCACTTCTCCACTTGAGTCGGTCTCTCACGCGTAGCTGCTGTGAACGGCTGCGCCGTCCCTTAGGCACCGAGAAGTGTTACTGATATTCTCCCACCTGGAGCGCGGCCAGGGACTCAAATGCCTCAGATTCGCATCACATCAAAGCAGACAATAATTTCCAACACATTATTCCAAAAGAGGTAATCCCGCAGGTCAGAGCCTGTCCTTCCAGAGATGCTCCTGTACATTTTTTCTTCTTCCACAAGCCGAAAAAACACTGATGACTCCTCCAAACCAAGACCCAATTTGTCACGGAGTACATCTTTTCCCGAAGGCAAAAGAATTAATTACACACACAAACACACACAACTGTCACATCCCATGCTGCTAGATTCTGCTTTGTTATACATTGTTGTTTCAATCGCCTGCCCTTCGTTGTAAAGTCGGACGAAGAAAGGGACAGAGTCACGTTACAATCACACAATTCAGCAGCTCACCACTGAGTTATTTTCCTTTAGTTTTTGTTTTGGCATCCGTATCGGTCCCATTTTTCTCTCCTGCAGTTTGAGACAGTGGACAGATTTTTAGTCACTTAATCACGATAATGAAAGATGGAATTTGAGAAAATTTGGACGGTACCTTTTGTGTATAGAGGGAAATGTGACTCAATTATGCTGTTGTTTTAACCTCCATATAAACATATGGAGAGGGAATGTGCTCGCCGCGGTGAAAAAAACCCCCGTTTCCTACCACGCAGCCTGCACCGTGTGTGGTTCCTGATACCTCTCCCTGACACTTTTTATGCGGCATGAATAACAACCTAGCTCTGTCCATTTGACCTTTGACCCCCGGCGCCCCTGCAGGCGTCCGTCTCATATTTCTGAATCGGACGCTGTGACACCCCGAGATTGTCCTGCTAGAGACACTCGTAACTATCTCGTTTTACAACTGAAACTAATGAGACAAATCAAGGTCTTACAAGGGTCCTAACCTTGTTTGGTTGGATTCCTAGTTTGCAGTGCTTCAGCATTTTGTCTGATGGGACAAATGTGTGTGATCCCCCCCCCCATATTAATAATATCCGATCTTCAAAAAGTTATACATGCTTTTATGTTTTCCCGCCTGGATTATTGCAACTCACTTTATGTTGGAATCAACCAGAGCTCCCTTCACAGACTCCAATTGGTGCAGAACGCTGCCGCACAAATTTTAACAGGAAACCCAAAAATACGACCATATTACTCCCGTGCTATAGCCAACTTACACTGTCTGCCCATCATGTTCCATATTGATTTTAAAATTGTAATGATAATTTTTCAAGCATTGAATGGCCTTGCGCCTAATATCAACGATTTATTGACCCCCTATGTGCCTGGGCGATCCCTTCGATCATTGGATGCAGCTCTGCTGGTGGTTCCAAGATCCCGGGCCTCTGCTGTCAGAGCCCCCAGACTCTGGAACACTCTACCTATCGATATTAGACGCGCCACATTATTAGCATCTTTTAAATCCCTTCTTAAAACTTTCCGTTAATAGGAGAGCGTATATGAATTTTACATATATTGTTGGGTTGTATCGTTCTTGTTTTTTTGGAGTATTCTATTGCATTGTTGTTGGTTGTGATGTCGACTTTTATTCGCTGCTTTTTCTGGAAAGCACTTTGTAACCTTGTTAAGAAAAGTGCTATAGAAATAAAGTTTATCATTATTTTTATATTCCATCTCCTGGTGTCCACCATGAATTGTCTGCTGTATTGGAGCGTTAGTTCCTGTCCTGAACACTCTGAGGTGCAGCGAGGGTTCGGTGATGTGGTTGCTGGCAGTTCGAACAGAGCGCAACAGGCTTAGTGGTCTGAAGCCTAGACCTGTGTCCGTGAAAACATCGGAGTCAGACAACAATGAGTAACACGCTCCAAACAATTACATAGCACAGTCAAAGAACAGTCAAAGCACACGGAACAGTCAAAACAGTAGAACAGTCAAAGCACAGGCAGATTTCAAGGTTGCTTCTTCCCCACCACACACATTTCAATTGGCCTGCCAATGCTTTTCATTGCTTTTTAGTGTCTGTGCTCACGTACAGACAGTCAACATCCTGAGTGTGAGAGAGTGTTTAGCAAGCCAAGCAGTTACTCACGCTGCTCGCGGTGTGTGTGTGTGTGTGTGTGGTGCTGCCTGCTGGGTCTTTGCCTTCCTTCATGATTTGCCCCGTCCCAGTTGGCTCCAAGGAGATGCTTCAAAACTGCTGAGTAGCACCGCATCGCTGTTCGGATGGCTCAGCAGACAGCTGATGAAATAAATGGGTTTGGACTCACAGGGGGAAAAAAAGAAATATTCCTCTCAGGGGTCTGTAAGGATGATTTCAGTGGTGGACGTGAACCAGTGCTGTAAATTCAAAGCCAGAGGTTGGAATTTCATGCGAGTGTCTCGCTCTCTGTCTCTGTACGTGAGCATAATGTTCAGGTGAGATGTTCAATGGAGTCTCAGACCATTTTCCCTCAGAACTATTAGATCTTTGTACCCACCCATCTGACAAACATAATACAAAACAGATTGTATATTCAGAAAAACATGAATGAGAAATGGCTTTGTTACAATTGCTCAGCAACCAAACAAGTAAAAAAATTACTTTCATGTAAAAAGTAATATGCAAAGAGGAATTACAGTATGGACAAATATGCAAAACTGTTAATTTGATAATTTGATAATAAGTCGATTATCAGTAAATTAACTGTAACAGGAAGGTAAACGGAATGAGTGAAATGTGGATCTACAGTGAACTTACACTAGTTTAACAACAGAAAGAGGAGGAATTGTATGACAAGTGTTTAAAATAGATTGCTATGCTTTAAATTCTAATCATAATCAACATAATCACGTATAATCATATATAATGACACTTGCAACAATTTTTCAGTTGCTTTTATTACTTTAAGGAAACACTATGTCATTTTAGTAAAACTGTAGCACTATGTTTAATACATTTAAAATCCTGTGATCAGTTTCTTTATAAATAAAGTAAAGTAGAAACCCTGAACATTTGGATTTACATGTGTACCGAAGCACATTGGAGGGGAAACTGCTCTGAAGCACTGAAACTCCCCTGAATGTGCTCACTCATTTCAGATGAACAGTGAAAGAAAGATCCCTTTATGGTGGGAATTCCATTCAGCTGCCACTTCTCTCCCTTTCCACGGAGGAAGTGCATTTGAGAAGGGTGTGTGTATTTTTAAAGGGCGATCACCGACCACACACTTCTCTGCCGGCGGTGGTGGGCCCAGCCGAGGGTGAAGCTCCGTTACACACCCCGGCACTCGGTTTTTCGCCTCTTCCTGCCGTTCAGCACACGCGTGCGAGGTTGGAGACGATGATGAAATAACAGGAAAAATCCAGTTGTGAACGCTGAAGTTTAAATGGCTTTGATTTATGTGGATGATAAATGAGCCACATTTTGCGCGACCCCTGTCAAATGTGTTCAGTCGGGTTCTGTTAAGCGCTAACGTTTGCAGAAAAAGCCGAGTTGCGTGGACCTGACAGTTTTCAGCATGGCTTGTTTCCGATGCATTGTTTTACTCCTTATAAAGATGACGGATAGAGCGAGGCTGCGTCCGACCCGGTGCGATGTCAAGGTCCCAGCCGCGGTCTTCCTCTGCGACTGGCCCGTTTCCCAGCTCCCCGAGCGTGGCTCAGGCCCCAAACTCATCAAACAACAGCTCAGGCCACTCCTCCCTCCTCTGCTCTGACGGCCGCATCTGTTTTATGCATTCCCCACTGTGGTGGACAGGCGGACTTGTTAAAAGAGGGGATGAGTGCTCTGATATACAGCCCGGCTGACACAGACGGGTGGAGGTGCCTCCATCCCACCTCTGTCACCACGAGCCCCAGCTGTAGGCCCACCAGGTGTCCCCCCCATCATTACCCTCCACGGATGGTTACGGGTTCACGTCATCGGTAATTGGACGTTTACAGTAACAGATATGATGTGTATTTGCAGAGGGAAAATGCTGCCCTTGTCATCAGTGCTTGCAATATTACATAGATTAGAATAAACTTTAAATGTTGGACATTTTCTGGGTGGGACTCACGAGGGACCTGCAACTGGAGAGTCATGTGACTTACAGAGATAGCTGAGGCCTCAGTAACTTAGCTTTAGGTATAGCCTCATAGCATGTCTGCTTGCTTTGTTTAAGAATGAGAAGACGGCACTCCTTGGGAATTTTGTGAAGCTCCCCCTCGTCAAAGGGAAAAAGATTGTTCTTCAATCTGCCACATTTAGTCTAATGCTTTTACTGTTAATCTAAACAAAACAAATGAAATCTCATCGGGATTCCTGTGAAAACAACGATCGTGAAAGGAAACAGAAGATCTTTAGCAATTTCACTTATGACACTTTATTCGATTTTCCTCCAGAGTCCTACTTTTTGATTTATACTTCACAGTCCTATTACAGCTTCCCCTTTTTTAATTTATAGGTCCGTCACTCAGTGGGAAATCATTCCACCAGCTCTGCTCACGGTGCTCAGAGAAATACCAGATGAGCTGAGCTCACTACTACTGTAATTCCATGATTAGACAAACAAATAATTCCTACTCAAAAGTGCTTAGGGTACCATTTTTCACATAAAACCACATTGTCATGCACTCATTGTGGTCCCTAGATACTACTGTAATAACAGCTTGCAGAGCCAATAGTATTCAGTGAGAAATTTGTGATTTCACTAGTTTTGCTTTTCCGTTGGTAATGTGCCCCTCATTTTGCAGGAAGTACTGAAGCATTCCATCATAAGTCTCTCCAGGGATGGCAATGTACGTCGTCAATTGGACAACCACTTTGACACTTAAAGGGACAATAGCGATTTTAATCTTATATACTTTTTAAAAAAATACCGTTTAGTTTTTTTCCGGTGCAGCCCTGGCTCTGTAAATTAAAAATGAAAAAAAAAAGAAATGCTGCGGACCGCATCACACAACACAGGGTGTGCAGTTTGTAAACAGTGTTTCTCCAAAATGGCTGTTATTATTTCAACAACCAGCCTGTTGGCCTGTCATTAAATTGTGCACAGTATTTGACGATATTCTCAAATGACGATCCTTCAAACTCCTCATTTTGTGCCATCGCCAGATCAAGATTTCAGTTTGTCCCGTATCATTATGTCATATTATATTAACATCAACACTCTCTCTCTCCCTCTCAGACACTCACACACCTACACACATACATGCACAATAACAACGGACCCATCTGTCATAGTTGGTCTGCCGCTCTCACTAGGTCAGTTTGGCCCCCTGGAGCACTTCCACTTTGGTGGGCCGGTGGGACACTTGGCCTGGTGTGTGTGTGTGTGTGTGTGTGTGTGTGTGTGTGTGTGTGTGTGTGTGTGTGTGTGTGTGTGTGTGTGTGTGTGTGTGTGTGTGTGTGTGTGTGTGTGTGTGTGTGTGTGTGTGTGTGTGTGTGTGTGTGTGTGTGTGTGTGTGTGTGTGTGTTCACTGCTTTGGACTATTTGTTACATTAATAAACCTATAGACTTCAAACTTCACCAAAGTTAGCATTTGGAAAACTTCACTGCCAGACATTCTAGTACGGGCAGAAAACATAAGTGAGCTGAAATATATAATCCTGAAATAGAGATACTGTTTCTTCTATAACTTCCCTCCACCGAGAATCAAAGTTCAGGTTCAGGCCTGGATCCAGTCGTGATACACTATCCCTCTTGATGACACTTGTTAGGCCACTTGTTGCTGTCAAGAGGCCTTGGATATGAGGATTCCAGTTGGAGGAGACAAAACGGTGGCCGAGAAGTTAAGATGTGAACAAGATGACAGATTGATGACTTTGTTTGGTTTAAAAAAAACTTCCTGGATCTTGACGGGGGCCTGCTTGCCCCCCCCTACTGGCTCTCGCTGGCCCGTGTCGGCCCTTACTGGCTCTGTGTGACTGGGGCAGGGTTTCCTTTACATTGATTTATTTATGGCGGCCCGCCACATCATCAACACTCGCTCTCTCTCTCACACACACACACACACACACACACATATAGACACACACACACACATACACATACGTGCACAACAACGGACCCATCTGTCATTGTTGGGCTGGCCGTCTTACTGGGTCAAGTTGGCCCCCTTGAGAACTGCCACTTCGGTGGGCCGGTGGACCCTTGGCCTGGACTGTGTGTGTGTGTGTGTGTGTGTGTGTGTGTGTGTGTGTGTGTGTGTGTGTTGGGCTCATTGGCCAATCACAGCTTGTTATCAACCCTGACCAGCCTGACCTGGATTTGTTGTTGTTCATTTATATATTTGTCACAAATGATTTGATAATTGATTTAAGAAAGAGGCTCTGGGTTCGAGACCAAGACACTTGTTCTTCTGTGCCACACTTTTGCTGGGATCTGCCACGGCTCATAAAGTCTTTCTCCAGGCGACGGAGGAGCTATTAGCTTTGTAAATGGGACCTCCTTCAAGCTGAAAGCAAAGTGCCTGCGTGTCCCATCTGTCCCATTTCATACATTTCCAACACGTTGGTGGTTTCACTCTTCATATCCTGTATTTTATATTCTATCTGTTCATTTCCTCTAGATAATGGTGTTGTTCCCCCCCCAGTTCTGCCTTTCGTCACTCTTAAAACGATTTGCTCACACACACAAAGAAATGTCAAAGGAGTATAAATAAATGTTTGTACGCTTTTTTTGTTACATATACTGGATTATGTTGGTATGGTCGACTACCACACAGCAAATACTGGACCACAGGGAGAGCAGAAGGCGAGCCAGTGCTCGGCTCTCAGTTGAACTTCCATTTCCTGATCCTATTCTCGCAGCTCAGCACAACAACAACTAGGGCCAGCAGCCTCAGCTATTGATGTCAGCAGAAATAAAGACTTCATTTGTATTTGCACGATCGGACCCAAGCATTTTTTTTCCCTTTTGGACTTGATTCAGGACAACACCAGAAATCTCTTCACGAGAGCCATATGTACAGATGAAGGAGAGAAATGGGGGGGGGGGGGGGGGGGGGGGGGGGGAATGGGAAAATAAGTTTTTTTTTAGTTTAATCCACTAAACCACTGTTGTACACAGTGAGGCATGCCACGATCATATGCATTCATGTCACAGTGTGCAGACCCATAATATAATGTACTGACCCATGGTCATGATTTGCTCAGCATGTGTGGTTCTGTGCGGAGACTAAGCAGGTGGACCGATAATAGATATTCGATAGATGGATACGTGGCAAATAAGACAGACAGTGACTGGGGGACGGCAGCGGATGAGCAGTGCGCCCGGTGGCTGACACGCGGCAGGTTGAGCGCAGTGAGTCCCAGTGTCCGGTCTACGGGACAGATTTATGAGGGCGCACTATACAGATACGAGGTTGTATTTTTAGCGGCTCGGCGGTCACGCAGGTCCCCCTCGGACAGACGGCCAGTTGACAGCGATTGGCTGCTACCTGGGTGGCAGTCAATTGAAGGGACAGTTGAGCACATTTCATGCCTCGTCGGTTTGTTTGGAATGTCAGAGTTCTGGAGCCCTCAATGTGTGGTCAGCGCTCGCTGGTCGCCAGGAATGTAGGGCCGTTTGGAAGGGAGATAAGAAATGAAGGTGTGTGTGCGTGTGTGGATGTGTTTAAACATACTGTATTTTTATTGGTGTGCACGATATTAATTCTGAATAGCTCTTTGGGAATGTGTATTTTAATATCAGGATGCGTTAAGTGTGTGTGTGTGCTTGTAAATGTGTGAATCTATCACTCAGACTGTGTGTCTGTACTGTAGGTTATCTGCTCTGGGTCAAACCCCATTGTAGACTCTTATCTGATGGCGTCTAACGGCTTAATTAACCAAAGGCATCCTGCGGGATCCGTAAAGACATTAAACGAGTCGACGCAGGACTCCTCTTCTCCGTTTGCTCCTCGTCTTGTCAGTCAGTCACAGTTTTGTGTTTCACAAAAGCCTCTTATTGAGGTCAAGTCGGCCGAGTGACTAATGGGGCTTGGAGCCTTTACAGGCCACAGTCTGCGTCTGCGATCGACACTCACTCAATGAAAGAAGAACCGTTTCACTCTTCAAGCCTTCTTAGTTGAAAACATATTTTAAGACGACGACGCCGTCGGAGACAATCACATTTATTTTTGGAATGAGTTTACAGCCTTTAATCAGCAGCCAGAGAGTTGTTGGATGTAGGAGCAACTGGATGTGGTTGTAGATCCTTGAAGGCGCTTCACCTCTCATCCAAGAGGCTTCTTCAGTTCTAACCAATAATCGTCAAGAAACTACAACCAAGTCCAGGTGCTCCTGATTCAGAACCCGTTTTTGGATAACCGTGACCTGGATGGATGAATGAGAATCTCCACAGACATTAATCAGCATCTGCCAGCTCCTAAAGGTCCAGGGGAAGAAGGTACAGTACTGTCTGTGTGAGCAACATGACAAACGCACTTCTGAAAGACCAGACCAGTCTACTATAAAGCTACACAGCAAGACTTTGTTGGAGATTGGTTAATGGTCATTGGCCGGTTCAGAATCGAATGCTTGCTTCCTTCCCCACTGACGTGACTTAGTTTTGTGAGGCGTGCATGACAAGTGTGAAATTAAAGGGACTCTGCACTAATCTTACACATGAAGAATCCTTTTAGTTTGCCTTGTATTATCTTACAAGGCTCTGATGGCTTTTAAGTTTGGTTAAATAATGATTATAATAATCCTGATGAAGTCGTGATGAATTCCCCCCCACAAATTAAAAACGGAAAGCCTTCGGTACAAACATGTTGAGCTCAATCCTTCAAAAATCAAGATATCTATTGCCTCTACGTCAACATTTACATTTTTTTTTTTCTTGTCCTGTCTCATGACAATTGCCCCAAATTTAAAGACATGCGATACGAACTAGAGCAGCAGTTTGACAAGTGGCTGATGTCAGACGTTCCCAGGAAAGAACTGGAGAAAAACATCTCTGAAATGATTTGTGGGGAACAGTTGCACAAACCCAACCTAACGTTCAAAGTAATTTATCGCGTGCTTCATTTTCGCTTTTATTCCTTTTACGTTTTGTGTTTGTATTGAAGCTATTTATTGCATTTTGGCCATCCAGATGTGGCCACCTGTGGCGAAAGCAGGAGCAACACATACATTTTCTTGATCACAGACTCAGAAGCTACAACAGTGGAGACTCAAACCTCATGCGGCACCGGTGGCCCTGGTGTTGATCCAAACAACACAGAGATGGGAAAGGAATCAGTGTTTGATTGAAATGAAAGCCCACACGCAGCACCTGTGCAGTAGTTTCAGGATGGCGTCTGGTTAAAGACCTCTGATGTACAGTAACTATTTTATATCTTTTTCGAGTCAGCAGACTCTCGACTGACGTTTTCTCTCTTTTTCCTTTTTTTTCCAAGTAAGAAAATAGAAGCAGCAGGCTCCCTCAGCCACACCTTGCCCCTCCCAGCCCCAATCCCCTCTCCACCTGCTTTATTCATCATCTCTCCTCCCTCCATCCACTCCTGCCCTCTTCAGTCAAATACATTGCTTAAAGAGAGCAATCATGGGACATACATGCCTGGCCTTGCTGAATAATATGTATCCCAGCTGCACAAAAATCACGTGTTCTCTCTTCCTACGTTCAGCCTTTTTTTTTTTTTTTTAACTAATCAAGTTAACAGATTAGACCGTTTGGGGAGAGGTGGATGAAAATGAATGGAGATGCTGGAATTGAGATTTGTTGGATATTTTGAACGTGGCTGCCAAGGATGTGGAAGCACATGTGTCCACATCCTGTTCGCTCATCCTTAGGTGTGAGCAGGTATGGGACATGATGTACGGTAGATTGATGACAGGGATATTAGAGCTGCCAGGGAGAGTGTTGTCCCGCCGAGGCCACACCTGCTGAAGTGCTCGCAGACGCAGTTGTGCTAATGAATTTTGGATTTAAATGTCCACCGAACGCCAAGAAAAGCTGGAAACGTGACAGAGAATAAGAGGAGCTGAATAGCAGCTATTGTGTGAGAGTGTGTGTGTGTGTGTGTGTGCGTGTGTGTGTGTCTGTCGGACGCTGACGGAGTGCAGCAACGTGGAGCCCACCTGCTGTAGAGCGCGACTCTGACGTGTGTGGCTCGGAGGCCGGAGGAATCAGGCGCCTGGAGCCGAGGTTGCTTCGGGGCTGACCCACTTGTTGGAGGAAACAAAGACCCTGGGGTCGGCCTGGCCCCGCCCGACCTCTGGGCGCCATGCCTCCATAATGAGATCTGTCCAGGTCAGAGGCAGATCAGGGCAGCAGGAGACCCGTGTCTGTGGGCCCGTCGTGACGGATGAGCTGCTGAAAAGGGCCGCTCCCCCTCCCACACGTCTGCAGCTGTGCTGTGTTTTTGTTCCTGGAGAGATTTTTGTTACTGTGCATACTGTATGCGATGCTTCATGGTGTGTGTGTGTGTGTGTGTGTGTGTGTGTGTGTGTGTGTGTGTGTGTGTGTGTGTGTGTGTGTCTCAGCTGAAAGTGTGCCAGCGTTAGCCAAGCCAGTTGCAGGTGTGGAGAGAGTCGCTTCTTGCTTACTTACTCTTGCTTGCTGTTGCAGAATATCTTAAAAGCTGTGGCAGGCGGTGACTCGAGTATAGTACTGGCATGCATATCATTACCAGGCAAATACTTTGCGATCTTTTCAGCGGACCAGTTGTACACATGAAATCTGAAGTCCTGAGGTTCATGGAAGCTGGTGATTTTCAGTTGGTAGTGTCACGGCGAAGGGGAATCCAGATGTCCATTAATTCAATATACAGTCAGCTGCACGTGTCTACCTGCCCTTCCTCTCTGTATCCATGCATCCTCACATCTTCTGACATCTCTATTCCATGTTGTTAACATGAAATTGAAACTTAATTGCTTACACACACACACACACACACACACACATATATACTGTATATATATATAAACATTTGTAAAATGACAAAACAGGAACACAACTTTACAAAAAATTGTGCTCCCTATCTTCCTTTCATTTTGAAAAAAACGTGGCAAACATTCTGTGATGCTCTGTTTGTGTCAGTCAGTCATTTAATCTCATTTGAGATCTTTTGCAACCCACTTGATCTGTTCCATATCTGTACATGAATGCTTTGGTCCAAAGTGACACTGGCTCGCTCTGACAGGAGGAGGTCAAGAAGTTCTTGTCCCCAAAAACTTCCAAACCTGAGGAGCTTTGATGCAGTGTGTAAAGTGAACGAATGTGCTCTGGTACAGTAAAATCGAAAACAACATTTTACGACACAATTAACAGCAAATATATTTGAAGTAGGCCGATATATACCATACACTTAAGAAATGGAACATAGAGCATAAAACACTGCATAAAGAGTTTGTCAAAGTCAAGGAATATCGTCATTAGTTGCAAGAAGTCAAACTCTCACCACGAAGATTTGCAGTAGATTTGATTTCACCTGTCTTTCTGTTTTTTCGTGTCGTATCGTCTCGCCCCTCTCTCCTTCTGTTCCCACCATGTGTGGCCCGGTGCGCGGCTCATCTGACACACAGTCCTTCACTGCATTCAGCAGACTGTGCGTGCAGGGGCATGCTGCGGTCTCGGTGTGCCACTTCAAAACAGAATTTTTTTTATTTTTTATTATCTTGTGGTGTATTCGTGGCCCCGTGCTCGCAGAAGTCTCTCTGTGCAGAACCCGCTCCGGCCACACTGTCCCTGATGCGTTCGGCCTGGCCACACAATGTTATGAGAAAACCGACCGTCAGATACGAGGATGCAGAGCCTTCTCCTTACTTCTTCGGCATGTCCCGGTGAATTAGGGGTTACTGTCGTGGAAACAAGACCGTGCAGCTTTATTATTTGCCTGTTTCTCTTATTCAGCGGTGTGGTTGCAGTGTCGGGGAGGAGCGTGCGAAGGCAATGCCCCTCCCTCGCGCTGTAACTCTGCGCCTCCTATTCGCTGGCATCCCTCGAAGATGGCGTGCCCACCTGCCAATTATTTTCACGCACTTATAACCAACGTGGTTTTGCTTACACGTTCATTCCAGGCCCGCAAGGATTTCCTCCCCCTCGCTCACTTTTCTCTGTCACATTGAAGATATTCACCAAAACTTCCTGTCTGGCTTCCAATTCACTGTCAGCGGTAGCTGCCACACTCTCCTCTCTGCTTCCTTTCTCTCCTGTCTCTCTCTCTCCCTCCTATTCATTTTCTACCTCTCACTCCCCCCCCCCCCCTTTAAAAAGGCTCCAGTCCCCCCCCCCACCCCATATCTCCCCTAGCTGCACCTCCCCCAGCTCAGTTTACAAGGGGAGCTCTTGGAGTCTTCTGCTCTGTAGTGAGAGGTTGTTGGGGTTTTTTTTTTTGGTTTTTTTTGGGAGGGGGGGGGGGGGCATTCTCAAAGCTGCCTTGGTGAGGAAGAGGCTGACAGGGGAGCGGCCACTGCACTCGTGCGGACGCCTGAGTGACTGCTCCAGAACGTTTCTGTGGCCACATGAGAGAATGCTGCCAGGACCGTCTCTTCTGCTGCTCCTCTGCCTCCACATGCGTGTGCAGGGGAAGCCGCGGCCCCAGGTAGGACCCGCCTCACCTCCGCCGGCGCCCGGAGGAGCCCGCGAGAGAGAGGGGATTCCCATGGACGTTGAAACTCTGCCTGTAAGAGTCGCACTGCACGCTGCTTTGCTCATGTGTGTTTTTCTTAAGCAGGGGCAGCGAGGCTCGGGCCATGGTTGACACACGCGTGCCGCATGCTTGTCATCTCCAGAAGTGCTGTGATTTACCGGACATGGTGATGAGATCCGCTCAGATTAAGACACCTCAGTCACAGGCTGTAGATGCATGTAAGCCCGGTGCTAATTTCCCCACCAGTTTTTCAGTGCTGGTGAGCAGCATTTGGAGAGGGTCACTCCGTCGCTTGGCCCGTCAGTGCAGCCCTGTGAGCTGGTCCGCGCACTGCAGTGGAGGTATTTACAGTACGGCTCTTTTTTTCCGCCGTGGCTCTGCTCGCTCTACGGAGCTCTTTATTTTTCCACAGCACATTCGCGGGGCTTCTTGTGGGATTAGATTTCCCTGCGAGTGGAAGACTCGCCAGGTCCGGCCTGTCGTGGGGCCGTAAAGATGTACTTGGAACTCTATTAGGGACGGAGCGCACGCCTGAATTAGCCCGTCGCCGCCTGCATGTGGGCCGGGCCCAGTCAGTCCCCGCTCACCTGTTCGCCGATGATTGATGAGGCGGCGGTGTGAGGTGCCTGAGGTTGTTAGTGCAAACTTGTGAAGTGCCAAGGGCTCGATGAGGACGTCCGCGCCAGTTCTACGCGGCTGAGGGGTTTTCTTTAAATGTGTGTTGAGTTGCGTTTCGTCCCTTGTTGAGTGTTGGAAAAAAAGAAATATGCAGAGTAAATAGCAGCGAGGCTGCATCTTTTCGGGGGGAAGTCAAGCTGACAGATGTCACCGTGAATATTTATCGGAATCAGATCCAAGTTAACTCAAACCGCAGCACCATGAATCCGCACAGTCGCAGACATCAACCCTGCGCCATCAACGACAACATGTTTTGTCCTCCGCCATGCGCGGTGATGTCCGGCTTCACCATCCGCCTCAACAAGCACGGACTGAAGACCGCTCACGTCGCCTTGCATAAGGACGACCACGTATCCTTTTTTGTGTAATGTGTTATGTTGTATTGTTTTTTGTGGTAATGTTTCGAGGTGTCTGTGTTTTGACATCGGTGTTTCAGTTCCTCACTGAGTGAAGTCTCACAGATTTTAAAAACCCAATATGTAGGAAGTATTGAAGTTGAAACCTTTACCTTTACAACAGCGAGTTTGCATGTATGATGAATATGAAAAAAAACCCTTTATGTTTTATGTAATGAAGAAACGTTTATTTCTTTTTTCTTTTTGTGCTTGTCGTGCACCTGCCTAAGTTTCTTCCTTGATGATGCGTCCTTAGAATAACAGTGAAATACTGCTTCATTGACTTTGGGTTGGTCAAAAGCTTTCCGCTGCTTCGAGATAGCAATTCGCCTCCAATCTGACCTCCCTCATTTTTAGGGTCGACACGCCCATAGTGCATGTATTAAAACAATAACAGAAAAAAAAAAAGACAAATGCGTCAGTCCGGAACGAGCAGAGACAGTTGGGTTTGTGCTCGCTGCTGCTTTGAGCCAGGTGTAAGACAGTTCCCCTATCATGTTGTGACTGAATCAAACCACAGGGAGTCAAACTGTCAGATTTCTTTTGAACATTAGAAATTTGAATTTTAATAGATGTGTCAACACCAGTTACATACGGAGGATGCAAAACAACTCCATAGTATTCAGTCATGTTTTATAGCTGCGGTGACACTGACACTAAAAACTGTAGTGTAGTGTATGTGTGTATTCTTATGAGTCACGCAGCTCCTTTCAAGATAGCAGTGGTATAGTGTAACTTTCAATCCTTTTGGTATTCCGTTGCTTTTCGTCAACTGAGGTTGAAAGTCCTCCATGTATCATGTCGTCTGTCCATTATCTCTGAGTGTTAATCCTCGGCGGAGACCAGTCTGTCATTCTGCTCCCAGAACGGCAGAGCAGCGATGTCAGGTGAAACCCTTATGCATTTTAATGGCTGCAGATTCACCATGCTCACTGCTATTTCGGAGTGTTTTACAAGCAGGGGAGCCTTTAGTGAAGACACTGAGCCCTTCGCCCCGGGTTATGAGGGCAGTTTGTGGTATGGATGAGGCCTCTTTTTTTTTTTTTTTTACTGTTATAGGATCACAGGTCTCACCACTCATGCCTGCATCTGCCGTCACCACTTGGCGACAAATGCTTGGACCGGTTGGCACGATATCCTGTGGATATGATAACCTGATTTCATTTTTGCAACTCTCAGTCCTGCAAAATGATCTGTTCCATACAAAAAAGTCACAATGGCTTTATAATTCAATTTGTAAATTTGTTGGGAGCATAACTGCCACTTGATTGGTCCTCAGCTCATCTCCTTCTAGTTACAGTATATAATCCCATTTTTGGTTTGACACATGTTGCTACTGACTTCAAGAAATGGTATGTTGTGGAGAGCGGAAAGCTGAGGGATTACTATCCAAAACACCAGGGCTTGTGTTTCTATTTGTGGCTTAAACCCCCCCCCCGCCTCTGTTAGTCTTCTAGGTAGTGTTCCCATTATTCCAGAGCCAAAAGTGAAATCTGAGGAAAGGAGAAAATTGAATAAATATGCCACTTTGGAGCTATTGATGAAGTCACATCTTCCAGTGCGTGCATAAATGTCCACTGAACACTGTGCCATGTTGCGTGATGGTAAACTTGAGGTTAATTAATAATATATATATATAAACTGAATAAAATAAGGTTTAGTACAAGTTTAGGAGTTGGGAATAATTGCTGTCTCTTTAATATTCCAATGTTTTCGCCTGACTTGTTATAAAGGGACGATCGTGTAAAGGGGCTCTTAAATATGCAGTTGGTGGATACATATACTTTATGGTAAAAGACTTTGCTAAATGTCTGCATTTGCACAGTTACTGATTCATGCAGAAGACTTAGATATAGCATGCAGCATTGTTTGCTCTCTACTCCAGGTAGTAAGACAATGATGAGAGCTAAAAGTAGAGCGAAAGTCAAGTGAATGTAAATAGACAATTCCTCATATCCTTAATCTCATTGCATTACTGCTAATCAATATTTCTGTAGGTTGTTAAATGCATGTATTCCTCAGATCAACATGTGATTCTGCCAAAGAGGAAATTGCTCTAATGTGCTGTACCAACATTACATATTTCACACAGTCAGTCCATGTTGGCCAGCGGTTCACTCGGTTTATTGGTGAGGACGTCAGCTGAGAACTTGTTGGCAGTTGCCTTCATGGATGCAGATGTGTTTGAAGTGCTGACTGAAGAGGAAGCAGCGTCGCCTGCCCCTGCTCATTAATGCCACGATCCAACGGCATCCCGGCATGTGGGAGGCAGATGCTGGTCGCCATGACGGCCACGGTGTGCACGTCACGTGACACACGGGGGGCTCTATAACCGTGCACGATTTCATCCTCATCTAAACCCAACTTTAAAGCCGGATTCAATCATAACCTTTTCCTGATTTTTAATTTATTTAATTTTCCTCTGTCCACGGGATGTTTGTAAGATCTCAGTAATGTCCTTCCCAGACGCAGCATCGTGACTCGTGGTCACTTCCACTATAAATTCTTTGTCTTTGGGCTGATGTTGCCTCTGTATTCTCACCTGGAAGTCAAGTTAGGGGCTGTATTGCTTTTCCAGATGAGCTGGTGTGTCGCGGCTGACCAAGTCATGATAACTCCGCTGGCCATTTGCCAAAGAACACTGAGAAATGTTTGTTGTGTGAAGAGGTGTGGAAATCCCCAAAAGTGTTGGCCACACTGCGCCCTTGAACCGGGCGCTCATTAATATGTTTCAAAATACTGCACTTCTTCCATCCTGGGATGCATTTTTGTTGTAGGGATGTAGATTATAACATGCCTTTATTCCCAGAGTCTCCCTGTGCGGAGCCGTGCTAATGTCCCACTCGCTCTGCCTGGCAGGAAGCACTCTGTTGGCTGACGCGGAGGACATACACAGCCTGTCGGTGTTGTAATGGAACATTTTGTTTACAGCAGTGTAACTGGTGTGGCACATTCGAAGTTTGCGAAAACGTGTTCTGAAGGGAGACAGAAGTTCATGTCTCACTGTATTGTTTTTTTTTGTTGTTGTTGTTGTCTTTTTTGCTTTTGGCAGTAAGTAGGAAAGCTGAGCAGTAAACCGCCAAGACTCAGGTTAGAAGGTCAGCCCGTGTGGACTCATGTGGATTCAGACTCGGAGGGAGGTTAACCACTGCACCATCTCTAGACTAAGAAAACATCCGTTTATTCATACCCTCCTGATTTCATTGTTTTTTTTGGAGAGTTTTCTTTTTGGGACCAGCGGTATGCAGCCATGTTAGTTCTGGGTAAATCTCAGATCATTTGAACAGAAACTGAAACAGGCCGCACCAGGCTTCACACTGACTCCTCACATTTTGTTGGTGTTGATATGTTTTCCATCATGTGGCCAACCATAGTTGCCTAACCTACAGTGCTGCTGCTGGACTAGACGTAGGAAAATGGGCAGCAATCCTGTAAACTTTACATTCCCACTGAGCTGTGTGTCAAAGCCCCTATAAACATTGTATATTGACATACTGCCTCACCACTGATGATTTACGCTGTCATTTGGACTATTTGACTACATTTGGATATGAGATACTATATATCATGATATATAGCGATATAAAACAAGACGAAACACATTGCAATTATATTGCAATACTTTGCATATTGTTTTTAACTGAAAAACCCAATATAATATGTACATCCCATTATATTGATAACTTAGCGGCTGAACTACCTAATTCCATCGCAATTTATTAAAACAAATTGAATTGCACTGTGTCGCTGAACTGAAATGCACTTGTCATAAACATCACCTAAAAATTAAGTGCATTAAGAAAACAAGATGTAAAGTTCATATCAGTATGCTATAGATAAACTTTAAACAATAATATACTGTCAAGCACGATAAAGACGTGTAAAAAATGTACACATGCCACTGCCAGACCTAGATAGAAGCACCTTCTTTTTACAAACTCTCTCGCGTTCTTTGCTGTTTGTGAATACATTTTACATCCAAAGACTCCAGAACACGGCCAATTATGAGTCGGGAAAGAAATCATGCAAATAAGGCAGTACAGATAACTTTGAAACATGTTTGCTTCAAATATCTTGACTGAGGCTCCAGGCCTGTGTGGTGCACTTCGCCCGGCCAAGACACACCTTGTGTAAAAAAAAGAAACAACCTAACAGAAGATTGCACCGGTTCATTCAAGGTACAGAAACATATTCAAACACTCTTCTTCTTTGTGAAGTTTCCAGCGACAAGTAAAACCCGTGTTTCGCCGCATCTTTAACTCAATTTGCTTCAGTGACGAGGACTAAAAACGCCCGCACGTCACATCTACCGCAGCATGATATCATTCTGAGCATGAACCTTTTTTTCATATTTTTCTCCCAGTCTGGAGCCACAAACCAGACCTCCTACACGGATAAAAGCTTTGCAACTGCAGGGCCGCTGTAACATTATGCCAGAGCTGTCGGGAAGAGATTTGGTGCCTGTGCAACTGTATATCTTGACATTGTGCTTATTTACTGTTGGGAAAATGATGCAAATGGATGATATTTGCCATTTTGTCTCCCACACCATCTGATATTGTTTTAGACAGTTATTCACTGCCTCTAAATCTTGATTTCAGAGCGGAGGCGCCTCTGAACATGTGCAGGTGAAACAGCAAAATGGGAATCATTTCTACAGTTATAGTCAAACAGAGTCAGAATAAGTGGCCTGTGCAAATCATCACTTACAGTATGGGCTGGGCTACAGTGTGAGGCTCCGTATTAAGATTATGGCCTGGATAAGAATTTAATCTAGTAGCCAGGAGTTGTTTGAGGTGTAAGTAACAACGTTGATTCAGTGCAATATTTGATTTATATGTGATTTTCTTTTCAAATGTGTGTAAACTGAAAGGCGTCGCTTGCTTTGAGTAACATAGTTTGATATTTCTCTAATGTTCACTGGGCGTGTAAATATGCTACTGTTTGCTTCTGATTACCTTGTTCACTTTATGATAACATGATGATAGGTCAGTGTTTGGCCCATAGTTTGTTTCTCA
Organism: Scophthalmus maximus; assembly: GCF_022379125.1. NCBI lineage: Eukaryota > Metazoa > Chordata > Actinopteri > Pleuronectiformes > Scophthalmidae > Scophthalmus > Scophthalmus maximus. The sequence goes on along the minus strand of NC_061518.1, from coordinate 21,542,532 downwards.
AGTTGCCCAAAATCCATTTAATACAGCTAAATGATCAAATCTTTATTTTAAACAAAATCTCAAACCCTCAAACATGTTTCATATCACTCACAAGCTAAACGACGGCCTTAAAGACACACAGTGGCTGTGCCACAGGCCAAGTATAAGCCCCTCCCCGCTATTTTGAAGGTCCCAAATTTCCCATGAGCTCAGACGTGAATGGTTGTTTTATTAATCTTAAAGCGCCAACGCGGCCCCATTTTGAGTGTTATAGTAAACATGCGACCCTTCTACTTACAGGTCATAGTTCACTCGCTGAGCACCACGAGTCAACACTTGCTCCAGCGCTCAAGGTTTGGGGTCTGCGCCCTGGTTTATTTTCAGTATTCAAACATCAGAGCTGCAAAAGGGAGGAAAAAGTTGCCGCCGTCATCCCCCTACAGGTCAATGGGGAGGTGAGCTTATACTTCAATAAGATAGGGCCTAAAAAGAATAGCTCTGTCTCCAGTGACAATTGCCTTTGGCAAAAAACTGTGTGTGTGGCTTCAGTTTGTTACAAAAAAAAAAAAACGATGAATCTAATCCAGCTGCATCTAGCGGGTCAATACCGTCAGGATTAACTTTGAGCTGACGTTGCCGTCTGCGATCGTGAGTTGACTGGGAGTCCACTCCATCGCCCCGACACGTACGTGTAACCATTTCCAGATGAAGGTGTTTTTTTTAATGACGTTTAGAAAACCCGAAAAGTCAAGTTCCACTAAAGAAAACTGGGCAGTTCCCCTCAACAGATGCTACAAGCCGGCCAAAGAGAGAAAGTGACAAAAAGCCTAGGAGAAGCCAGGCCACGCTGAGATTTCAGTTTCCGCTATAGCGAGGCCCTCGCCGAACCGTGGCTCGTGTGTCGCCACTGTACAGCGACGGGGCATTTCGATGGGTTCACGGTCAGGGTCACATTTGTCAGAGAAAAGCCTGGAGAGCAGATGTGACAATTGGGCCCGAATACTTGCTCACAGATAAGGACGTTAGTGTTTTGTGTGCAGCTGTGTGCTACTGTAAAAGCGAAAGGTTTGTCCTGACAGTTAATGGTGCAACTGTCAAAGACACTAGATATCAAGTATACTCCCTCAACTCGCTCATGCTCGCTGCGCTGGAGGTGCAACACCTCTTCGCTTCCCCCGTGTTAGAAGAACGAAAAAACCCCTGGCGGTTTTTAAATCCGCAGTCGTACGACATTGAGTTGACAATTCAGGTTCTGGCGTCGGATAAAATACTCCACTCCCCGATGAATATGTCTTGATCCAGATGTTGTCCCGTCCAAATGGCCACAGATAACCTTGTGACCGCGTCGGCGTCTGCTTTACGAGAGGAACATTCTTACCCCTTTTTCTGGCAAATTGCTGCCGGGCCGCTGTGATTCAGTTGTTTTAGTTCGGAGGCGTTTATGGTGCAAGCGGAGATATTCATTGGCAGTCATGTCACCAGCGGCATTTTTATTCCCTTTCCATGGTGGACTTACTGTAGCTAGTTAAAAAGCCCTCCGCTGTGTTGTGCCATGCATTATGCATTCCTTTTGTCGCTGGACTGTAGCGTTTTGAGCTGCTTTGTATTCACTGATCCGTAAAGCGAGCGCATGAGACACAGCAGCGCGTACCATCGTGTTGTGTTTAGTGATTTTCATCTTGGCTTTATTCGCACCCCACGCTGTCCTGCGACATAATTCCATGTTGACCATAGCAGCGTTTGGCAGTTGTTGTTTTTTTCCGCAGCACTCACAGTTTGCTGTTCTTTTCCCTCATCACTTATTTCCTGTGTGGAAGGAGGCACTTTGTGTTTGTCTTGGCCCAGAACAGAGTGAGCCCATCTGCCCTTCGTGCATCTTATCATCCCATTAACTTCTCTCTGCTGTCTTTCTCCCTCGTTCTGCCGGTCTGCAGCTACAGTAACTTACGGCCGCTCGAGTGCAGCCAAACCCGCGGAGATGTAACCGCACGTTTTATGACTTCTCAGACACTTGCTGTAAATTAGTTTAAGTCTTCAGAGCGAGGGTTCAGCGCCTCATAACCACGTGTGCAGCTCCACAGCCACACATCGGCCTGCCGTAGTTTTTACGAGCGTCATAACCGAGTGCACGCAATACAGTAGCTCTGAGGGGAAATGTGTTTTTTGTTGCAAGACAGAGCAAGAGAAATATGTCAGCTGCGATCGGGGCGTCCACGTGGAAGCCAAGCGAGGGCTGCAAACCGACTCGGAGGTCTGGAGATTGGCCGCTGCCCAATCACAGAAAAGCTTTGCGTCATCGCGTCTTTCCCCCCACATGATGCCCACTCGGCTGGTGTCCTTACTGGACTCTGACCCGCGGTGCTGCAGCAGTGTGTCTGACTGTACGGTAGCTCAGCGGGATCAGTTCGGGCTGCTCCACCACCTGTCTGCGCAGCGAGTTGCTTTTACTGCCGGTTTGGGGGAATTTATGGACTGCTGATGTTAACTGTTCTATTTTTACTGTGCCCACGTTTCCTGTAATGTATAACCACCAGGGTGACACAGAAAGGCCGCGGCCTAGAGATTTTGGAAGAGAATTCAGACACTCAAATCGATGCCTTCTGGAATGTCAACAAGATTATTACAAGTTATTCTTTTGTAGATAAATAATGAGTTTATTAGCAGTTGCAGCTTATTTTCTTTCTTTTTCTTATCTTTTATATTATAAAAGATTATAATATATAGGGCTGCATCTAACTGATTATTTTCATAATCAATTAATCTGACAATTATTTGCTCGATTAATCGATTAGTAGTTTGGGCCATAAAATGTCGATCGTGTTTCCAAACCCCCAAGATGATGTTTTGTTTTGTCCACACACCAAAGATATTTACTTTATTGTCACAGAAGAGCAAAAGAAACCAGAAAATATTCACATTTAAGAATCTGAAATCTGAGAATTTTGACTTCTTTTTCATAAAAACTTATTTTTAACCAATTAATCGATTATTATTATTATAATCAAATAGTCGGCGATTCATGTATTAATGGATTACTTATCGATTAATCGATTAATCGTTGCAGCTCAAATAATAAATATAAAGATTAAAAATATATAATCTTTCTTGAGCTTTTTCATATATTATATTCAAAAGCTATTATAATATCTTTACCATTATCTTTTCATTTGACCAAGTGAAGTTTGTGTAAACCCTGAAGAACTATCCAATTGAACACTTTGATACTTCAGCTGCTCGTCCACTCTGCGAGGCTCGTCCCCTCGCACTTCCCCGTGTGAGCCTCTCTCTCCCCTGCCTTGCAGAGCCTCGGCTGCGACGAGTACCTCGGGTCGGGCCAGGCGATGGACGCGTGCGGCGTGTGCGGCGGCGACAACACCACCTGCAGGCTGGTCTCCGGCGTCTTCAAACACAGTTTGTCCAAGGTTGGCTATCACAAGATAGTGGAGATCCCAGAGGGGGCCACCAAGATCAACGTCACAGAGATGGTGAAGAGCCGGAACTACCTAGGTGGGTGAAACACAACAGCTCAGCTCACTAGGACACGGGTCCCCGGTCGTCCTGCTCAAGACCGGTTTGCTTGTTTTTAATCTAGCTACTGTTTCTACAGCTGTTTCATATCAAACTGTTAGTAACGCTTAGCGGTGGGAGGAAAATCTTGAAATTGCATGTTGGCGAGAGTTCAACACTATAAGCTACAGTCCAGGAGGCTGAATGCCAGGAATATGCGTATGTGAGGAGTTTGTATTCGCACTGCTGTTGACCGATGTCCAACTTTCTGCTCTGAACTGGCAAATCTCCGTGAGGTTTATATCTCACACTGAAAATATTTCACACATGAGGCTCGGTCAAACCGGGATTTACAGTTTCATCAGTTGCTCTGCCTCCAGTCCAGGTCGAAACACGCGGAAATCTTCATCCACTACATCTAACATTGTGCTACGGATTTAATGGGACACCGGGGGAGTCGATGAAATAAAGAAATAGCGAGACATGTTTTTGATTTGACACAAAGGCGTTTGACGCCTCGACTAGTTCCAGCTGTACAGGCAGAGACGCACAGCATCCAGTTGTCAAATGAAATTCAGTTTGTTTCAGATTGAGAGGCAAATGAATCAAGAGGCACCTTTTTCACGATTTCTCCTTACAAGCGTGTAGCTGGTGTCACCACCCACCCGTGTGGTGCCGCCCTTTTGTCAGTCGGACACGGTGGCGTGTTGTTTTCAGAACCGACCGGAATGTCAATCCCAAATGGCTGGAGTGTCAGACATTGTTCAAATGAGAGCCGAGGCCAAGCTCGGCAGCAGGAGCTGCCACTGCCCCTCGAGGAAGAGTGCAATAACATGCTTTCATCCCAGGATCTTACCCCTCGAGCCTCGCCATCCTTTCTAATTAAGGGGAGGAATTTTACCACGCTGTCAAACAACACAACCGGAGGAGGATGGATTCAGCGGTCTATGTCTCAAATCCCAACTGCTTGTGGATGCCAGGTTCGCTCTGCTCTCTCTCCTGACGTTGGTCGGCACCTTCTTCCAAATTCCCTCACTCCGTCTCAAACATGTACTCATGCACACATCCGCGGACTGTACCGCCAGCATGGTTTTGGTTGACTCTTCTGTCGCTGTTATTTTTTTTCGAAATGTATTTATAGGTTTAAAAATGCAAGATTACAGTAGAAAAGAGCACCGAGTCCACGAATTCCCCTCGATAGGCCTCAGTGCTACACTGTGGATTTCTAACAGTGCTTTTAGTAGTACAAACACTCTTTTACAAGCCTGTCTAATGTTACACTTCTAATGCCTTTCTAATGGCCTCTTGTCCTTAATCCACGAAATCAATGGAAAACATTTTGGGGGATTTGGTTTCAGGATTGGCGTGAGAGGCTTGCCAGCACAAACAGATTGTCACGTTTACAGCAGGACACTGCTTTGAAAGTGCACGTGAGAGCGTTTATTCACTTAGCTGTAATTACTTTTTTGGGTGGGGAAAGTCTCTGGAAGACCCCCCTTTTTTGTTTTTTTACTGCAGTTCTCATTATGTCTAAATGGTTTTACATTAAATAGTAATGATGTGGAAGAGGCCGTCGCAGTATTTTCCTTTTTACATTTGAGCGCGGGGTTGTCAGTGGTGATTGTGTGGTTGTACTCTCTGCCTCCTCCAGCTCTCCGAAGCCGGTCGGGGCGATCCATCATTAATGGAAACTGGGCTATTGACCGACCCGGGAAGTACCAAGGAGGGGGGACCATGTTCACCTACCGGCGGCCCAATGAAATCAGTAGCACAGCTGGGGAGTCCTTTCTCGCCGAAGGGCCCACCAATGAGATCCTGGAGGTTTATGTGAGTAGCCAATCAGCTGTTGTGACTCTGCCCTTTCGCTCGTCCTAAAACGTGTGCGTGGCCAGAAAAAACAAGACTTTCAGAGCACATATCGCATTTTGCGAGGGAAAATATTTAAAGGTCAGGAGTATTATTTTAGGATTGTTGACTGAACTCCTCTATTTTCCCTCAGATGATCTTCCAGCAGCCAAACCCTGGTGTTCATTATGAGTACATTCTCCCCTCTGAGAAAACCGTGGGCCCTCAGCAACCAAACCACAGACCAGAGGGTAAGTGAGGCGCACTTTCCACCCCCCGCAACCGTTTATTACCATAGCTTTTAATCAATACCGTACCAATGATTCAAATTATTAACTTATGAAACATTTATTCCAGCCTTACACATATCCATCCGTTCATACAAGGTTTAAACCATTGTTCGTCCTCATATGTCATCATCTCCATCCATCCAGTTGCCACAGTGACTCTCATCTAATGTTACATGTTGTATCCACGCGTCCGTGTCTTAGAGAACACTGTGACTGGCCAGGGGGGATACGACCATCACAGCAACGCACGCCAGGAAAACGTCGACACAGCAGGAGGAGGGCGGTACCCTACTCGTCTCCCCGACAACCAGGTACCTGTCATACAGCCGCCCAGACGCGAGCGAGAGCACAACTGGAAAATGACTGGCGTCACAGAGTGCAGTGCCTCCTGTGGTAAAGGTAGGGAAACACAGTTTGTGTTGCATGTTAATGTGTCAGGTTTTTATTTGCAGACATCCAGAGAGGCTTACAATTTGAGTCAGATAATATGTGTGTGGGTCTCCTCTTACATAAAGCAGCTTTGATTCACTAAATCAACCCCTCACTAAAAAGGCCAATTCTCCTGAGTACAATAATATATTATTATTAATTGTGTATTTTTTCTTTCTGAACATTTGGAGATATTCTAGATGTAGTATTCATAGCTTAATTGAAATATCTGCTTTGTGTGCCTTTTTAGGATTCAGATACCCCGTCTTTCATTGTGTGCACCGGCTGAACCATGTCCAGGCATCAGATGCTTTGTGTGACAGCAGCAGCAGGCCGAGTGCACCGGAGGAGGCCTGCAACCTGCAGCCCTGCCCGGCATTGTGAGAGACCCCACTCTTCCGATCGAACACTCACACACATTACTTCATACTGCTATATACAACTAAATACTGCCAAATGTAAGACTCTCTCAAGTTGATCTAATAGTACTGATTACTGGCTTTAGGAAACCAAATCGTTTGACAGCCGTTCATCATTTCACGCTCAAAGAGAACCAGGACACAACTCCAAATAAACAAATCGCACACACACACACACACACACACACACACACACACACACACACACACACACACACACACACAAAACAGCGTACCTTACTGCAGGCTCTTGTGATTTCCTCCTGGGCAGCTGGGACATTGGAGAGTGGTCAGAATGCAGCAAGACCTGTGGCCTGGGCATGCAGCACCGGCAGGTCCTGTGCCGCCAGGTGTACGCCAACCGCACCCTCAACGTCCACACCAGCCGCTGCCGACACCTGGAGCGCCCCGAAACTGCCAGCACCTGCCAGCTGAAGATCTGCAGTGAGTGGCAGATCCGCTCCGAGTGGACCGCTGTGAGTGGCAGCAATGTGACTCAAACACAATGGGCCTGCAACAAACATTTTCATATTCTTATCCAAAATTTCTTTACATTCTTTTGTACGGTAACATTGAATGAAATGAGTGTGGAAAGGACCTGCGTGAGCTTGACCGCAACCATCAAGAATATCGAAAATTAGCATAATGAATGCCCTTATAATACCGTATATGGCCACACTTCCTGTCACATATGTCGGAAGTGTCTATTCATGAAAATGGCATCAAAGAGTAAAAAGAAGAACTTTACTAGTTCGGAGGGTGCAGTCCTGTTTTCAGAGGTCCAGAAAGGGAAGTCTATATTTTTTTAGCAGCGTCATCAGTGGAATTAAGGGACAGGCTGAAGGACGGCTGTCAATCTTTTCGTCTCTGTACCCTGACAATGTTTCAGCCTGTATTCAGGGGTAATGAAAGAAAACACAGTCTCTCGTGCAGTTACTTTTCTCCACAGCACAGTGTTAACCATGTGGCCTCTGTCTCTGTAGTGCTCTGTGCCATGTGGGCTGGGTCAAAGGTCGCGAGAGGTACGCTGTGTCAGCAACGTGGGGGACTTTGTTCCAGATGAGGAGTGCAACATGAATCTGCGGCCCGTCGATGTAGAGAACTGTGACATGGGAGCCTGTGCCAAGAGCTGGTTCTACACCGACTGGGGCAATAAGGTAGGTGTTAAAAGTCAGCGGGAGACAAAGCAACCTTCATTCATTACTAATAACAGTGGCAGCATAAGCGGACGGACCGCGGGGGCAGAGGGTCGGGTCGCCCCAGGGCCCACGCTTAGCGGGGGCCCCCTACTGAGCTCCCCTTTGACTGGTATTGCAACATTTCCATTCATTGAAAACACTGAGATTATTTAAGGAAATTAAACTTGTTCGAGCAATCTGGCTGAGAGGGAGAGAGGGAGAGAGGGAGAGAGGGAGAGAGAGGGAGAGAGAGGGAGAGAGAGAGAGAGAGAGAGAGAGAGAGAGAGAGAGAGAGAGAGAGAGAGAGTGAGCGACTGCTGGGTGAGCTAGATTGAATTTGAATGACTTTGACTTTTATGTAGTTCATAAGCTCGTCTGAACACAAACAGTCTATGCTGTTACTTAAGATCATAAAAACACACGACAAAAACAAATCCTTCAATTACAGGTGACGTATTTTATTTATTAAATTCTCAATAGACACACAGACTTATTTTCTCTTCTGACTTTTCGTACCATCAATAACATCTCATAACTTTTATATGCTCCTGGTTTCTTTGTATTATCTCACCTTGTGGACCCTCAGTGTTGACAAGCTGCTGGATGATTGTGCCACGTTGGGACATTCTCTGGAGTGACTGTATTTCTCCGCTCTGATCTGATGAGCTCTGCTGCCTTCATGTTAATAACAACCCGTGTTAATGTGTTTCCAGTTCTTGTATCCATAGCGTGGGAATTTCTCTTCCCCACCTCTCTCACCGTACAGGATCCTAACTAATACTGTACTCTAAAAAACTGCACTTTTTATGCCAACGTGGGGAGAAGCTCCTGGCTTTGTGTCCTAAATCTGAGTTTGAGCTCCACCGAGCATTGACAGTCCTCCGCCCCCTCTGTGCATAGAGTCAAGGTCTCGCAGTCTCGGCAGGACTCTTTCCTCCCGATTACCGTCAAAGTATGACACATGTAAATTGCAAAAAAAGAGAAATGAAATTGCACACTCAGTTCAAAATGGCTGACTCCCTGTTGGGTAGCATATAACAAATGGCTCCAAGAGGCTTTTTGAATAAATCTTGGCATGTTCCCTGTGCATATGACTTTCAAACACGTTGTTTAATTATGCGGTGGGGGTTATTTCCTTGAAATTTTCGAAGGGGAGCCCTTGAGTGATTCGCCCAAACCCATGATCATAAACCAATCAAATATTGAGTTGAGCCACTCTCTATACATGTGCAAACTTTTGTGAGGTCTTGAGTACCCCTAGCCATTCAAAAATGCTATAGGTAACTGAGGGGAGCTGTTGAGCTGGTCGGCTACGCCCATGGCCAAGTGGGACACCAAATCTAAGCAAATACTAGTCCAAACATTTGTGCAAAGTTTCGTGAGTTGTCATGAATCCTAAATTCCTCAAAACTGTGTTCGAAATGTGACGCAGGAAACTCAAAATGGCGGACTTCCTGTCCGAACATTTTCGGAAATTATGTTTTTAATCCTTTTTAATGCATGGCCTTGTTTCAGGGGGCACCAGGGAGGCCCCTGGCCACCCGGAGTCCAATCAATAGAAAAGAGAGCATCTTAAGACCCTCAAAAATGAGTTTCTGCAGCAGAATAATGAGCCAAGAACTCCTAAGGGGTTAAAAGATCAGCTGCACATCATGCGTCCGTATCTCAGGCTCCACCCTCACCTGACTCACCTGAGACAAAAACCAGGAAACTGCGTGTTGCTGAGAGGCTGAACAACAGATGGTCAGATTCACCTTCCGACCCAACGAACAACACCAAACGAGTGAGTCAAGCTACAGGAGAGAAAAGTTGAAAACTACAACACTGCCGACGCGCCGCATATCGAAAGGTGAATTTGACAAACGCCTCAAAGTGACAGACAGTGGAGGGGGGGGGGGGCTGTGACTGACTGTACTGACTGTCTGCCGTTCACAGCTTCACTCAGAAACTAAATGGCTTCCAGATTAGAGGATCTCTGCAGTCTGCACGGTGAGAAACTCCGATTCTTCTGTCTGGACCATCAGCACCCAGTGTGTGTCGTCTGCAAGGATTCGGAAAAACACGCCAAACACAGGGTGAGATTCATCGAGGAAAGTGCAAAACGACGCAGGCAGAAGCTTCAGAAAACTCTGGAGCCCTTAAAGGAGAAGTTAAGGGTTTTTGAAAGTGAAAAATCGAAGTTCGACCAAACGGCAGAGCACATGAAGGTCCAGGTCCAACGCACGGAGAGGCAGATTCGGGAGCAGTTTAAGAAGCTTCACCAGTTCCTAGAAGAGGAGGAGGGGGCCAGGATGACTGCTCTGTGGGAGGAAGAGGAGCAGAAGAGTTGGATGATGAAGGAGAAGATGGAGGCTCTGGTCAGAGAGACGACAGCTCATTCAGACGCAGTCAGAGCCACAGAAGAGGAGCTGAGAGCGGAAGACATCCATTTCGTGCTCAACTACAAGGCTGCGGGGGAGAGAGTCCAGCAGCGCCTCCTGGTGGACGTTCCACAGCTGCCCCCAGGAGCTCTGATAGACGAGGCCAAAAACCTGGGCAACCTGACCTTCAACGTCTGGAAAACGATGAAGAGCATGGTCTCCCACAATCCTGTGGTCCTGGACCCAAACACCGCCAACCCAGGACTCATCCTGTCTGAAGACCTCACCAGTGTGAGACCAGGAGAGGTACAGCAGCTCCCCGACATTCCGGAGAGGTTTGATCGGTCCTACTTTGTCCTGGGCTCGGAGGGTTTTAACTCGGGGACTCACAGCTGGGACGTCCAGGTCGGAGACAACACGGACTGGACACTGGGTGTGATAGAGGAGTCTGTCCCGAGGAAGGGAGACATACATTCTGGATTATGGAGAATAGGCTTCTACGAAGGTAAATACTCTGCGTGGCCGCCGTCAGATCCGAAGTCTGTTTTCCCGGAGCAGAAGACGTTCCAGAAGATCAGAGTGAATCTGGACTGGAACAAAGGGAAACTGTCGTTCTCTGATCCTGACACTAAAACACACATACACACCTTCACACACACTTTCACCGAGAGGATGTTTCCGTGCATTAACATTGGTGATCCCTGCACAGTGAATCTGTTACCAGATAAGGTCTCAGTTAAGCTGACAGTGGTACAGAATAGGAAGAGATGAAGAGGAGGATTTTATTTACCATGTTGCTTATTTCTCTTTAGCTTCTCACTGGTTTTTATTTCCTTTTATCAACAGTTTAAGAAGAAGAGTTTTATTTCTGCTGTGTCAAATGTTTCTACTTATCTTCAGATTGTTTTGATTTTACTTTGTGTGGTAATCATTTTATGACATATAACACTCTTTATTAAATCCTTCTCAGCCAGATCATAGGGTTTCCAAACATGATTCATGTTTAATCCCATATAATCTATACATATGACATTTGAACACATGATAATTTTTCTGCCTGATGTGATGATTCTGTCTGGAAACATGTTTTTCTTTCATCAACAACAACATGTTTGGTTCCGTTCAAACATTTTAAATTCATCATAGATGAATGTGCATCGATTCTTGTTTTTTACATCAACATAATAAAAATATTGTCACGACTCGGTGTTATGTTCTGCTTTTTTCTGCTTCTTGTTTCTGGCCGTTCCTCTTTTCTGGTTGGGTCGTCGCCATCTGTGGGACCAGTTGAGCAGGACCAATGGGCGGGACACGGTTCACAACCGATATATTTTCATGTTGCGTGACTCGTGCGAATTTTGCTCATTTGCTTTGTTTGTAATCTCATCATGCAAATTTTTTTTCCATCTGCCACCACTCCTTTTTTATTGGGTGTTGCTCTCATCTACAATGACATTCAAAGACAGTAACAGTAATATACTGTAAGTTCCATATACTAGTTCTAGAATCAGAGATGAAGTGAACACTCTGATGTCCTGACTGTACGATTAAAAGTATTAGGAAAGGAAATGAATAAAGTAAGAGTGAGGATTTTTTCCCCCGCATACCAGAGTATTGGAGAGACTAAATATAGAAGATAACGTGAAGGGGTTGGGTGAATTAAGTACATGACAGAAATGAACACTTCTCTGTGAAGTATACAACCACTTCACTGCACAACATTAAGACAGTAAAGTACATTAGGGGAAATGAATGACCGATTTCACCAAAGCCACAAAGCCAGCTGAGATGTGGATTGTTGAAAAGGCGTAAAAAAAGAAAGAATCTTTGGACGGTGATGTACTTTTCTATTTACATCTGGCTGTGGCCCGTCAAGGCTCAGTCGGTAATAGGGGAGCAACCTGAAATGTAAAACCGTGTGTTCCCTCCACAGTGCTCTGCTGAATGTGGGATGGGTGTACGGACGAGGGGAGTCCTCTGCCTGACCAACCACGTCAGTAACCTGCCCCTGGAGAAGTGTGGCAGCGAGCGGCCTGCGGACTCGCAGGTCTGCAACAACGGCCCCTGTGAGAATCGCATCGAGTGGTTCACGGGCCCCTGGAGCCAGGTATGAAGGCCACACGGCGGTCACGCCGCGGCTTAACGGGGATTTGCTTGGAGAAACTAAATACATGGGATTTTGACATCGACATTGTCCCCCCCCCCCCTGTATGTTGTAATGAAATACATATGGTCGATGCTTTTGTCGCATGTGCCCTAGTGCTCAGCCGAGTGCGGTGCGGGCAGCCAGCAGAGGTCAGTGGTGTGTCTGATGAGGTCGGATGAAGGATTCACCGTCATGCCACCGTACGAGTGCTCCTCCCTGGAGCGGCCCCTCGGCCAGCAGAGCTGCCACCTTGAGGCCTGTGGAGCAAAGTGGTACCACACTGACTGGAGTGCTGTGAGTAAGACACGCAACCGCCTCACCTCATGCTACTGATAAGCCCTTAAACAAGGCATGCGGCCCTCGCTCCCCGCGGCTCTCAGCGGGTGATTAATGACCATCGGGGCAGAAGACATCCCTCCTGCAGAAGACATCAATCAAAAACCAATCTCGACGCTCGCATGAATTGTGTCTTTATACACTGAGCTCAGAGACACAATGTGGTTCTAACGCACAGAACTGTCACAGGTCACCTCGGCAGTAGGCCGATGAGTATTCAGACCAGGATAGAGTAGAGAATAGTGGTAGTAGCAGGAGAAGAAGTATGCTTTTTTCAAAGCTCTCTCTTGATGACGTGACTTTGTATTGGAGATTAATTTGTTGTGCAAAACACCAATTTAGTTATCTTCATCTTCATCCCACACCGGAGGGAACAGTAGGTTCCCTTCTGCTACGTGAAAAAACCCAGATCCTTCATGCTCCATTTTACGAATGTCAGAATTGAACCTTCCCCACCGTTTGGCTTCGGATCTTATTTCTTCATGACATCATATATCATGATCTGCCTTATCGGGACTCTTCGGCTCATCAGATTTCATTAACAATTAAACTAAGTAAAGTTTTATTTACGTAGGATCCCGTCACTCAGGCAGAATTTGAAATCATTAAGTTTTATTAGGTTTTTAATTTTTGTGGACGTTTTACTAACCTGGCCGCTGTCTTCGGTCTTCTGCCCTTCCAGTGCTCGAAAACATGCGAGGGAGGTTTCCGCGTGCGGGAGGTGCGCTGCCTCACCGACGACATGCTCTCCAGCGAGGGCTGCGACCAGCAGCTGAGACCAGCAGAGAGGGAGGAGTGCAGCCCCGAGCCCTGCGTGCCCAGCATAGGTCAGTCGTCCCCGGGCATGTTATCTGGAACGTCGCTGAGCCGGATGAGTGTTTGTCCTTTTTGATTCAAGCATCATTAGAAACATTACTGTCATTATTGCGAATGGAAAGTTGGCAGCTGGTAATCTCCGGGCACGGGGAGCAGATGAGGACATTACATACATAGCCGGAAGCTGTTCCTTGGGCGAAGTGCCGAACCCCCAAATGTGCCCAACAGCAGAAGCCCAAGCGGCACTACGGAGCTATCTGAAAGCTCTCCTCTCCCTCTATTGCCTATGTTGCTTGAGTAAGCATCATTTGTATTTGATAGAAAGACGTCTCTTTTGTTCCAGATGAGAACTGCAAGGACAATTACTACAACTGCAACGTGGTGGTGCAGGCGCGCCTCTGCGTGTACGATTACTACAAGACGACGTGCTGCGCTTCGTGCTCGCGCGTGGCCCACAGACAGTCCACTCCTCGGGGCCGCAGCTAGCACCGCCTACCGGGGTCCCCTTCAGCGCCGCGTCGGGACAGACTCCGTACCCGCTGCAGGCACCCTGGTCCTGTGCCGGCCAGGGCAGTGGACCGGCTGGTCCTTTGCCTAAAATGGACATTTGTTTCGTTTGCCAAGGGTGGAAACTTAAGGAGGAACATTTCTGTTGGCCTCTCTTTCGGAGAGAGCCGCTGGGAGAAGGTCGTACCTATGAATAGTGGAGGACAGGAACCCAGTGACTGGATAAACAGAGCCCTGGTCTGGGGAGAGAGATCAGTAGCAATTTGAGGAACCTACAAAAATGTATTTATGGATTGCAACAACAACTTTTAATATTTCTTTTTTCGATTCGTGGGAAGCAGTTTGCAGCCGTCTCTTACTGTAAGTGGATGTTGAAGTGGACTACCCATGAAGAGGAGAGCATCTGTGCAAAGTTTAACATGGACAACGTGCAGACTTGTATGTGGCTCTTCATGGCGCTCAGATTTATGGCCTGATGTCATATGAAGTTGGTCCAGTCTCACCTATAATCAACTATTTAACGCCCACTTTGTTGACCAAAGATATGTAATCTCTTACTGTGCATCAAACCCTCCACAGTGCCGACAGAATGGATCCATGGGAAACTCAGGATTTCGATTCATGAATGGCCCAGATGAGGTCTTCCTGATTACATAAGCAATCTGCTTTCTGCAAATTGTTTCTTCCTGCTCAGCCACCAGGTGTAAATGCAGCCTTTGTAATATGTTTGTATATATGTATGTATGTATGTATGTATGTAGGGCAAAGTGAATCATTAAGGTTTTTTAGGGGTTCTATGACAGTCTGAAGAGAAAAAAAAAACCCTCTTAATTTATTTGTGTGGCTCCCCAGGGAGGACTCTGGTTTATCAGCCACCGGTGGCCCCTTCTTGGCGATGAAACCTTTGTTGCCTTTCTCCACCAATCACAGTGTCTGAACTGGATGGAGGCGTTCCACAGCCTGTGTGATGGTAGAAACAGATGGTCAGAAGTGTATTTTCTGGAGCGGTATAAAAAACCATTCTGTACATAAATATATTTTTTCTTTTTTTTTCTTTTCCTGTGGGATATAATCATTCCACCATCAACAAGCATAGCCACATAGAATTATCAACAGAATACGATTAATATTTGATTGTAAAGATAGATCAAGGCAGTATTTTTTACAACTATTGAACTGGTATGATAGGCTACATGTGAGGTTTACATTAATAAGACATAACACCTCTTTAATGAGTCCCACACAAATCCTGCACACAGTACCTCTCAAAGGTTCGGCCTTTGTTGTATTAATACCTTCGTTTTTCAGTTCCAAGCATTATAAACTTACCTCTGACTCATAAGTACTGTATACTGTATGTACCAATGTTTAAGTTTTGACCCATTTGAGTTAAATCGGTCTCTAAGGGAAATAACCATGACTGACCAACATGATGGGCTGACTCTTGATTTTTCAATCAAAAAGAGTGGAACTGAAAGATCATAATTCAGTATTCATCATATGACTGTAACGAATAGAGAGTCTGAATTTGACTTATTTTAAATTTCGAGTGTTCAGCAGTTGCTCCTCGTATGTTGTTCTTCAGATTTTCTGAAATAAAGAAATGTACTAATTATTAATGTCGACTAAATTCTCCGTCCTGAATTGAATTAAATGTGGTGTAAATACAATGGGGGATTTGGTCACTTCTCCTACCCTGATGAACTCGGTGAGCGTGTTGTCGACGTAGGCTCCACGTGGCATGAAGAAACAGCTGCCAGGGCTGAGATCATGGAAGAAGAACAGCTCCTGGTCCTGTGAAGCAGACCAAGAAGACGTTTTAATGATTTCACATGTGCTTATTGTCTGCAGGTCGAACCAGAAAGAGACTCCTCTGTGCAGCGCAGGGTGTCATTCAATCATCACGCAACAGTCCATCTGTCAGCACCCGACCACTGGGAGGAACAGCCCCTCAATGGAGTGAGTGTGTGTGTGTGTGTGTGTGTGTGTGTGTGTGTGTCAGGCCGTCTGCCTCCGATGTTTGTTTTTACAGATGGATTTCTATGTGTCTAGGTAAAGTTTTATTGAAGACTCAAAAAGACATGAGCCTCAGATTTTACAAACACACTGATTATAACACTGGTTAAACCTGAGATTAAGCTCAAGTCTGACAACTAAAACAGGCCAGGAGCAAGCTGGTCGGGGTTTTACAGGTTTCCATGGTAATTAGTGTCTGACTTGTTGGAAACCTCCTGTACCAAACCGGATTTCTTGACAATGAGGCTGAATTACTGAAAGCAGCGGGACTCCACAGGTGATTTTGCTTTATGAAACATCCATCTGTGTGGAGCCAGAACAGTGACAGTGAACTGAGGTATTAAAAATGAAAAATTGGCACTGAAAAAATGTTCAACTGAAAAATAAAAAAACAAACATTAAAAAAATGCTAATCTCACAATCCCATTATTTTATTTCATGTTGATACTTTTATGCATTTTGATGTTTTTTTTTAATTTCAATCTTAAATTTTTTCTTGATGTCTGAATTTTTTCAATGACAATTTTTGTTTTACGCTGTCAGAAGAGAGAGAGAGAGAGCGTGAAATCTTGTGGTGCCATCCTGAGCAGATCCCATTGATCAACGAGGTATATCAGCAGACCTATTGTGGCCCCTATTGAAGACTGCACCACTGTGCCGTGCGCGCCTGTGGCTGCGTGTGGGGCGAGGCGCGGTACGCAAATTATATTTACATGTCTCCAGTGCCAAAACTTGTTGTTTCAATACGGTGGCCCTGAAGTGCAAATCAGAATGCTGAAAGAGTAAAAAGTGATCGTCTGCCAGAAAGTGATTTCGGTCCTTTTTGGCAGGGTTTTATGGCTTGTATGGCACATTCATATTATACTGTAGGAGAGTAGGTAAAATGATGCAGTCATAAGAATATTGCAATAATGTCTTTATTGTACACATAACCCCTTACCATATATCATGTTCATTAAAGTGATAATTATTAATTATTGTAGTGATATTACATATACAAATGCATACAAACCTTGAAAACAATAGGATAGTATTTCCCGTGAGCAAACCATGACTGATTACGATATAAACGGCAAACACTTGTGATTATTCGGTTAGAAGAAACATTAAAGTTTCACAAAGACAAATCTTTGATATTACTACGGACATAACTCTCGTTATGAGAGTTTGATCCAGTTAATATCAGTTTCTGACGGACGATCACTCTTTGGCACCACATCCGCAACATGTGGCACCTCTATGGCAGATTGTGACCCGTTTTGAAATCAAAAATGTACTCTTTACCAATCCTGTTTAATTATTGATGAGCAAAATTGTTATATTAATATAACAATTTATATTGCTGTGACGTCTCCGCAAGCGCCAGACTGTTTTGTAGATTTGACGAACATTATCACCTGTCCCTGGACACTGCAACAACCATTCCCCTAGAACACATTGCATTCAGAACCCGATACCACTCATGAAAGGTGCAGTTCGCGGTCATTTACTATTCAATAACATCTTAGTCTAAACAATAGGGCCCACGGACTATGCAAATATGAGTTTTGAAGGCCATGAACAGAATTTCTGGGGTAGACAAGTAGAGTCCAGGGCGTGAATACCAGTGCAAAGCAAAGCATCTGCAATGTTTTGAAGCTTGGAGTAGCAAATCTGATCACACTGGGTCATCTTATCATGTGTTGTGCAGGGTCCTCCCACTAAGTCCGGAGTGAACACAGATGTGGATCAGAGGGGATGTGCAGCAGCAGCAGGTCTGGTCTGTCCACTGTACGATGTGACAAACACAAAAGTAGAGCCAAGGTCACACAGAAGGAGAGTGACATGCACACTGTACATCTGAATAACTTGAATGTAAGTAATAACGGGTCTTTAACCTATGAGGTCCGCCATCTATGTCTCCACTCTCCAGTAACTTGAACGGTTTACCAATGCCAATTTCTATTTTTAACGCCTCAGTTTACTGTCACTGTTGTTGTAACCGGTGCTGCCGTCTGTGTCTCCCATGCTGTGGAACCAGCTGGGGCCCTCGGATGACTCACAGTCGCCGCAAACAGAAACAGAAACACAGTGCCCTCAGATGGTGTCGAGCGGCAACTGATGACTTGGTGCACGACAACGTTCACGTGTCCAATTGTGTGACAAATAGGTACAATCATCTGGAACTCTTGAATCTGATCCATCTGACTTCATAGTTTGTCCCAAGCACTTCTTTGACAACATCATTCTGAGCGGTGGATCACACACGGGAGATTGTTTTGTTACTTTTCTCGGCCCTCTTGAGGAAAAAAAAAAAAGGTCTTTACAGTTCATGTCTTGAAACTGTGTTCTTGGTCCAGGTTCGTTTCAGCCTTCCACCACATCTATAAAACCACAAACCTCGATTCTAATGAGGGAAAAAGAAAACAACCTCAGAGGAGATTTGTCAGCCGGCGCATTGTGTAATTTGAATCAAAATTCCCTTTGGCTGCAATATACTGCACTTTATGTGCTAAGAACAAGAGTGACATTACTATTAATTGAGAACTAACATGCAGAGGCGATATTCTTTGCCTAATTTACTTATATGAGAATTTAATTAATTAACAACAATTAATATAAATGAGTCTAATTATGTTAATGCAAATTGATCCAATTAAACACACCGACTAATTCCCTGAAATGGAGGCTTCAGGACAGATACTCCTGCTATCTGTATTCTGTCCTCTGTATGGGGGGGAAAAAAGAAAAATTAAATAAGCAGGTCATTCCAAATGCCAACAGGGTGAAATACATTAGTTTATATCCAAGCTGAAAATCTATCCCATAACCATAAATGGCATTTCAGGCCTCAAAATCACTTCATGTAATAATAAGACCTGTATTTCACTTACAGCACCGTCCTAACCACAGGGTTTTACCAATGGGTGGCGGTAATAGGAGCTTTAAATGTATAATACGAGTGTATGTGAGCACTGCTGGTCTCAGGTTGGACAGGACATCAACACGCTGCTGTGAGGCAGACGGGGAGTGATTGACAGCCTGAGACAACAAGCACCAGTTTTCTTCTACACTGCAGAATAAATGTCACTCAGTCTGTATAGTATATGTCAGTCGGACATATTGAGGGTAATACCTTTCATGAAATAAAGGGGGAAAAAACACAGCTATGTAGTTTTTCCACGTTGGGTTGTGCAAAACAGACAGCTGCTGTGACACAGTTGTACAATGTGTAAGTAACTTAGTATGTTGCTTATTGATGATGCTATTTTGCAATAGAATAGTTCTTCTGTATTTTTCTACTCGTCTTTATTATATATATATATATATATATATATATATATATATAGACCAAAAACTGACTGTTAGGGGCTCATTCATGGCCACAGTAAGTGCCATGTGTCTGACTTGATGGGCTTTTAGTATTTTTCACCAGCAGTTCACATTCACCATTAAGTCAGTCAAGGCAAGCCAGAGTTGAAAATGAATACAGCTCAATGTTTCCACTTGCTGTTGAAGAAGTCTGTGTAAGCTGACATCATAAAACTAATTATCACAGGTATAAGGTGTACAGTAGATGGTATTGTGTATAGTATGGCTTGGGTGAGGGGGGCAGTAGTCGTAATTTGTATGATTTTTATTAAAGCATCTGCTGCACACGGTTGCGTTTGAAAATGTTTTATTCAAAAAAGTATTTTTGTGAATCAATGTTTACAAAGAATAAGAATTTCTTAAAAAAAGAGGCAGAGCAATTAACAAAGGAGGAACTGTTGTCTTTGCAAGCAATGCATGGCACTACCACAGGTGAGGATATGTTGTATGTTTTGGTTAAAAACCCAGCTATGAGTAGCATCACCACTACCATCTGACATCAGACACTTTGCCAAAGAGCAGCAGTTCCAGCCATCCCTTTACAGAGGTTAGTCTGATAATAATCAATACTTTAGTAAGGCCTTGAAGGATGTTATTAAAAACTGAAATGGCCCATAATAGGAAAGAGGTTCCCGCTGCTGCCTGAAAGTGACTGTTGCTAACCATTTTCAAATGATTATAAAGATACTGTTTATGCTCGTTAGTCATTTATGGATTTTACTTCTACATGTAAGCTTTTGCTATTGCATCTTAATGTTTTGAGTTCAGCATCAAACTTCATTCCTTAATTCACTGTGCCGTCTCTCTAGCAGTGGAAATCAACGCCAATGTTAACTCTTGTTTAAGTTCTGTTTCTATGACTTTGCTTTTTCCGAAGTTAGCATGCTAACCAGCTGTCTAAAATACAACAATGGCTGAAGATCTTTGCAAGCAACGATCACCACAACCTTCTCCTGGCAATATACCACATTCGGCTGCAGAATCAACTTAGGTAGGTGCAAAAAGCTTTTCTGTTCAGGTTTTTGCAAGTGGATTTCTATGGCTACAGTGACTCACTATGACCTCTTGATGTACAAAGTGGAATTATAAGTTCGAACAGGCCAGGGCTACCTGGTTAGCACGCTAACTTTAGAAGATATCAACACAAAAGATAAACATCTTTGACATAATGTCAAAACTGTTTGTATTTCTTCACATTCTGTTGATAATTATAATCATTTTTTTTATGTTTTAAGCCAAAGCATGAGCTATAACACCTGTAATAATCTTGATTGTTATAAAAAGTGAAATATGAGAATAACGTCTGTTTTCTTGAAGATTATTCTTTGTACGGCTTTAAGATTTTATGAGAGATGCCATTTTGCCATGTCACTCAGAGTCTTTCACTGCTGACGACGGGGCTGAAGGTTTTGGCAGAGTCGGCCATGAACGCCTCGATCTCCTCCACGGTGCGAGGGACGCAGGTCAGCAGCTCGATGCCATCCGCTGTCACTGCTATGTCATCTTCAATGCGGACCTGCACACAGAAGCGACACAGTTGTCACTTAAACATGCTAGAATTAGAGCAGGGGGTGTTCAAAGGGAATCTCAGTCGAAATGTAAAAAAAATGTCAAATGCAAAAACCTAGAAAACTAAAAACAAGTCGTACAGAGAAAATGAGCTGGATTAGTCACTGAAAAACGTCCAGCTTCTCTTTAGGATTCAAATTCTCTAATCTGCCCATGTCTGAAATCCATATTCCAAGACTTTCCCTAGAGTCTGCAGTGTGCAATGTTACACCTAGAAACACAACCCAATAAAACGTGGTGGCAGACTGACCCCTCCGAAGCCGCGGAATCGAGCCAGCACTTGGTTGTTGATGAAGCAGCTCTGGGAGGAGTTGGCCAGGGCCTGGTCCAGCAGGTGGTTGATGAAGTAGATGCCGGGCTCCACGGTGAGGACCATCCTCTCCCGCACCAGGCGGCCCATCCGAAGACTTTTCAGTCCAGGCTCATCAATACGCTCCACCCCCTGAACAGCAGAAGAATTTATAACACCCGAGCTACGAAGTTAAACGAAATGTCTCGCTAGTATGGTATACAAACAGTATTGAGCTGGTATTTTTATTTTCATTTTCAATAAAGCTAGTGTAGAATACCTGGAGTCAAATTGAGGATCACAGACAGAGCTTCAGGAAACCTGACTTTATGAATCCATGAGCTTTTAGCTTAGACTTTAGGCTTATTGCTTAAAACCTTTCAACAGAGATGGAAAAACAAGATGAAAATACTGCTTCATACTGTGATTAGAGATAAATGACATCAGTCCAACTGAAACTATCCAACAGTATTGTTTGTCATGTATGTACAGAAGCTGACAGTCAAATCCATCCCGCTTGTGGAATGCTCTAATCAATTAAACTCCACGCTCCTGCTTTGTGACACCCCTCGAATCCATTCCGCTTGATTTGCTCATTGAGTCCATATAAATTAAACTCCATACCAGGTTTTCCCCCACTCCCGCCGGCTGCACCGAGACACGGGCCGCTCTCCCACTGAGGCAGCAGCACACTACACAGACACACCGTAAGGCATGTATGCTGCTCAGGTGGGTCTGGCTGTGCCCACGTACTGTCACTTAAGAAGCTTAGCATGTTGATGAAAGTCCATAATTTGTTCGCCTGTTGCTTTTAAAGGCATCATGTAAATACTAGATGCTGTTGTGTTAATTTGGGGTAAACCATGCCAGGTATGTGGTAATTGTTTTGGGCTATAAAAGCAATTTGTTACGTAACGAGGGCGAGTCGAACTCACGACCTCCGTCATGAGAGACAGCTGCGTTTTACCAAAAGAGCTAAAGTCCAGAGCCTGAGGCGGGGAGTGACCTTTACACACACACTGCACAGCGTTCGACTGGCCGGCCTCTGTTAAACTTGCCCATGACCTTGACAGTTCAGACAATGATTCCCCTCTCTCCTGCCCTCATCCTGAACTTATTCCTGCAGCTTGGCCTCTTTCTGTTCCTCTCTTCCGCACCAAAGACTTTCTATTATTGATAACTTATCAATATTGCAGGAACGGGAGCGTGTCCTCTTCTTCTTGTGTCTACTGGACGGTTGTGGGGCACTCTCATTTATCTTCTGTTCTCACCTCAGGGTAACCTCCAACGTCGTGCACATCGATGCCCAGCAGGTGGCCCAGGCCATGGGGCATGAAGACAGAGCCGAGGTGCACCTTCATCATGTCCTCCACACTGCCATTCAGGATGCCAATCTTCACCAGCTCCTCCAGGTGAACCTTGTCAGCCATGCGATGCATGTCAGTCCACTTCACACCTTCAACACAAAATGTGTGCTTAAGCACGCTTTTTTTTTTCATATTGACATTTTTAGCACAAAAGCTACTCAATATATCTAAATAGACCCAAGCAACTGTAGCCAAAAGTAAAAAAAAACTGCTTAAGGATAACTCAATTCAAATGCCGTCACTGTGATCATAACTCTAACTTGTACTTTGCAACAACAAAACGACAACAAACTTAAATTCACCAAATCGATCTGCAGTGAACCCTGTACTGATCATACTTAACTGTATGAGGGTAGAATATTAACTGAAACTTTTCCTTACTTTACTTTTTTGTCGGTCAGTAATATGTTAAACTGAAAATAACCTGGTTCGATGGCAGCCATGACAGTCCGGGAGGACTTGAGCACGCCCTCGTAGACGGCCCTCTGGTCTGGAGTGAACTTGCCGTTGGCGGGGAAGGAGCAGGTGATGTCTGACGAGTAGCAGTAGTACTCTCCACCCATGTCAAACAGACTGTAGAGGACAAATTATCAGAGCGGATTCAATCAAATGTATTTTCAAAGTGCTTTGGGTTTGTGTCTAACATGTTTTGGGGGTTCTCTCCGGGTTCTCCGGCTTCCTCCCACAGTCCAAAGACATGCAGAATGGGGTTAGGTTCATTGGAGACTCTAAATTGACCGTAGGTGTGAATGTGAGAGTGAATTGTTGTCCGTCTGTATGTGGCCCTGTGATAGGCTGGCGACCTGTCCAGGGTGTACCCCGCCTCTCGCCCAATGTTAGCTGGGATTGGCTCCAGCGACCCCCCGCGACCCTTAAATGGATAAAGCGGTAGACGATGAATGAATGAATGAAATGTTTTGGGGGTTGTTTATAGTACAACAGGGTACATATATAGCAACAAACTGACGATCACAACTCAAGCAGAACCGTAACAATGCCATTAAGAGGAGGCTTTGCAACATCCTGGAATCCCCCGGTCTGGAGGGTGGGGGCCATGCAGGGCAAGAGTCCTCTGACTTTGCTCTTCACATTGCAGGCTCCCCTCCCTGATTTCTCCTGTTCCCACTGAAAGATTTGGTGTCTGGAATTTAGGCTGTTGTTCTTTCACCAGCCCCTCCTACCGGCCACCTGTCAGCCTTCAGGGCACTTCTCCGGGACCTCCTGATCATCCTCTGGAGACCCCAGCACCTGCCCCAAATGTCCCCTAATATTAACGGTGGTCAGCAGTAGAGTAAAGCCCCCCTGTACATTCACAGTTCCTGGTGCTTCCTGTCAAAGTCAGCGTCTGTTCCCAGAGAGCTCAAGGCAACAGTCGCCCGCTATATTCGAATCACCTTGGGGCAAGGGGACATGGAGAATGTTTTTCCTGTATTTTTTCTGCTCGAGCCATCAACCTACTCCAGCGTCTCCCCATAATTAAGTCAACCTGCCTCACTGACCGTGCCCTCCAGTGTGCCACATAAACAGCAGCAGCTAATAACAATATTCTTCTGCTCACCTCATCTCTGTCCTCGATCGGCGGCTCTCCCCCATGACCTTGCAGATGAGGTCGGAAAAGCTACAGCAGCCATTTTGGCCCTTTCATCATATGGACGACTGTGCATCATATGTCGCAGCTGCCAGAGCAGAAGAGAAAATGCCATCTGGATGGCAACATCAGCCCCAGAGGGGGCTCTTAGGCCAATCCCGTGGAGCGATTACACACATCCAGGAAGCGGACAGGACGAGAAGGCACACTTCCTGGAGCTTTGCAGCATTGCGGACTCGGCGCTTCCAGGAACCCCTGAAAGGACAGGAGAGACTTCCGCCCCAGGCTGAGATGCCCATCAGCCCCTCGGCTGTTGCTGCGGCAACAACTGCAGTGAACAACAGTTCTTAAAGCCAGAAGAGCCGGTCATCTTTCACTAAAGAGCAGCTTCCTTCCAGCCAGGTTGCCTTTTTACTCCATTGAGCATGTTTCAACTGTCACTGTTGGACCCACACACGTTGACTCCACCGCTCTAACTCATTCGTTACCAGCCGCCAAATCGAATCCCTCTGGACACTTTCTCTCATCATCTGTGGCCCAAGAACATTTTCTATGCCTTACCTCCCATGCCCCTGACACCCAGTCTCTTATCACCTATCCAGGAGGAACAGGAACGTCTTTCCGTGATCCTGGTTGCCCCAGAGCGTACAAGCACATCCTGGTTCCACACAGCCAGCTGTTGTCTGGCAAACCTTGGGAGCTCCCTTTGGAAAGACACGCGCTGTCATAGGTCAATTAAATATTTCCACATGATAGGTCAGCGCTTGTGTGCTTGGCCCTCTGACTGGAAGCGTGTATTACCCCCCTTGGAGTAATACACAGTTGTATCCAGTGGAAGTTGAAATGGTCTGCCTTCCAGCACTGAAGGAGAGTGGGGATTGACTTCATCCAGCTTTGCCCTTATCCCAATAGCAACAGCTCTTAAAGCCTACTGGCTGCTATGGACCGTTACACCAGATTTTAGGAGTACAGGTGTAGCCCTCTAAGCTGCGTGCCAACCTGGCCCTCATGACGTTGAGTTAAAAAAGCAGGCTTTTTGGGAGCAGATATCAGGTTACACAGGCATTACATACCCCCGAGGACTCTACATCAATACTCATGAATCTGGGGTTATGGTATGTGACAAAAAATTTAATAACTGCTGAAAGTTAAAAAAAACCAACTGAAATATACCCACCACATGTCTCCATCACTAATCAACTTATCATTGGGAGCTCCAGCATGGCCGTAGTGGAGGACAGAGGAATTATGGCCCCTGGGGTTGAACACAAATAGATTGAATTAATAAGGTACACATATAACCACATATGCATAAGATGTTCACCGCAAGGTGGTCATTGCGATGAATGTGAAATTGTTTAACAGTAGCTTTCTATATATCAATTAAATAGTTCTTTGTTTTCAAGCTCTCAAATTGCACAGGGAAATATTTTGCATACTTGACCACTAATCCCAATGAGGTGCTCATTATACGTGGCCTTTAATGCAAAAGGTCATAGCATTATTAGCAACGTCTCAATCCAGTAGTGATGCTGCTCCCTGGCAGTAACTCCACAACAGAGAGAAAAGTAATGAGCTGTTTAGCAAACATTATTTGTTTTGGTCGGCCGCGTTACACAGAGCCACTTCCTCTGCATGCTAAACTTGGTGTTCAAATCGTTGAGGTTAGATGTGAATGGCAACTCCTAACCTTAAATCCATATTTTATTCTATTGGTGACAACATTCTCCTTTCAATGGGTGTGTAAATAATCAATTAATCAAGACATTAAGAGAGTAATTATGGTTAAGTCAGACATTAATTTGGTAAAAAAATCAATGGAACAAAGCATACGTTCCACAGATACAGGTGTACGAAGTGTGGCGCATCCCTCCTTTAGTGTAGCAGTAGTGCTGGAACAGGCTGGAAGACAAAGAAGATAGAAAAAGGAAACTAAGCTTACTTACTCCACTGTACCTATAAGAACAATTAGACTTTTATTTGGACTTTTCTGTTTGTTTCGAGCAGAATTGCTACCAAACATGAGTTGATACACAACCATTGACAAAATGTGCCACTTACCTCTCCATTTCATATTCTTTCTGTCCGGGTTTCACGTGCTTCATGATCTACAGTGAAAACAGGTGGTTACCAAACTACCTGTAATTCACCAAGTCCACCATATGCACAAAGCACCAAGCCCTTAGTTGTTTCTTTGTGCATCTGGTGATACAGTGGCTTAAAAAGCTTGACCCTCTGTGCAAGTTACATGGGATGTAGTTTCAATAATTACTTGCTGGTTAATTATAATATTATAGTATAGTAGGTGTATTTGCATAAATACATTCTAAGTAGGTGACATTTTTATCTGCTTAGCAACTGTTATTATTTAATGAGTTTTTTTCTAGAATGCATTTTTTTCTTTCCTTGTTTGTTTGATGCTTTTACACTTACCATGTCCTCTTTTAATATAACACTATGATTGTGGATTAATCCCTCAAACATAGTGTGCATCATTCATACAATGGGGGCGAAAAGCGTCTTAAAGTCAGTGAGAGAGCCCACAAGCACTTGCTGATTAAAGAGAACACGTTGTATTATTACTGGACACCTATAGGGAATGTCATATCTGAGAATTTACTAAAATGGGTAGCTTGGAGACACAAGGGTAAAAACATCCCTCTGAAAACTAAGTCTGATGAACACACTTATAACAATGTGGGAAAAACGATATTGATTGCTCACGGTGAGTGATTTCAGGGGACAGATAACAGTGAGGTTAACTGCTGCTGAAGGTCATTCCTGGTAATAAAGTTAAATCCTGTTCAAAAGAAAAAGAATGCTTAAATGTTACAGCTTATTTGTCAAAGGCTATCTGTGTTAACCGCTGCCCTCCAAGCTATGGACGGAGTTAGAATCTGTAGCATTTAAACAGTTTACAGCCTTAAAGGATCCTGAGGCTGGGTTTTTAATTTCAAGCTCTGGATTCTAGATTTCTTTATATTCCTTTTTTTTCATTGTTTGAAAATTTAAAATATACCAATGTGAGCACCCTGTATAACAGAGAAGGACCTCACCATTTTGTGGGCTTCACTGGAAACTCTGTTGGTGTAGCGCAGGACCTCCAGCTCCATATCAGTCTTAATCAGACGGCTGCAGACAGAAACGAGAACTCAGAATTCTGATAAATCCCATATTAAGCTAAAGAAACGCAGTATGTTTAATGTGATGGCTGAAGATATTTTTGAAATTCCTCCCTTTAAATACACATTGTGATTACAGTAGTTGTTAGATGTTCAGCAGACTGCTCTTTGTTGCGATTCCGGTTGGCCACATGATCAACTGTCACAATACTAATAATCACTCGTATGAAGTTGCTTATAATTGCTTAAAAACATGTAAATATTCATAAATAGAATCTATAAGTGAATTAAAGACCATTTCAATTGTATAGGTATGTGTATGTGCTTTCAACGTATTTCCAATGCTTTACCATTCGTCTTAAGTTATGATCGCATGATGTGACCTTGACCATTCACGTATTTGAAAAAAAAAAAAATTTAACCCCTCAAAATTGGTAACAAAGAGTAACACTAATAAGAAAAATAGCCCCTTAAAAAAAATGCCAAGCCAGCTGTGGACAGAAGCGGGCAAGGGGGTTCAATCAAGTCTCTCTCCTCAGGAGGTGTGACTGAAAAAAGATTCCTCCTCATTTCAGAAAATGTCAATTCATCTGGAGGGTGCAAACAGTAATGCCAAGGACAACCAGGCAAGCACGGAGTCCATTACAGCTGTGTAGATCGGCTTCTGGCTCTAAGTGGAGAAAAAAAACAACTCGAAGAAAAGCCCCCGTTTCTGATTGCAGACACACAATTACCTGACCGGGCAGCTGTGAGGGCCGAGGTCTGTGTATTAAAACTGAATCTGAGGGAAAAATGTGACTTGGTCAATGATATTATAAAACAAAACTTAATTACTTACCATTCCACAATGACTGGGTGTAAGAGAGTGTTGTTTACTTGGAACCTGATTAAAAAAGTAACAAGAAATAGCAGCATTATAAATATATAATGCGATTTGATCCAAATGGTTATATTTCCTTTGAGAATAACCATAGAGACTTTTCAAAGCAGTTAAGGTCAAAGTGCAGAGAAGATGGTGTAATACAAAAAGAACAAAGACTAATGTGAAGGACAACAGTACCATTAATTGACAACTCACAAACAAATGCAAGACTCTTTGCTTAATTAAATTGCAGTGCATTCAGAAATAGGTTAATGTGCAAGAACCATTTTTCATTAGTGTTGTATCCTTGGTTATAAAACCTCCTCCCAAAAAAAGTACACTGATGTTAATGCAAATTCATGCAAAATAAACATACCCACTAATTCCTTCAAAGGAGGCTTCACGGCAAGTGCTCCCACTATCTGTATTCTGTCCTCGCTGCGTGGAAAGAAAAACAAACAAATAGGACATCACCACTAATTTCATTCAAATGTAGATACAGTACACTAAGCTGGTTAATATTCAAGCTGATGATCTATTCTGTTTTTGTAACAAGTATGCATGAAATCTCATAGATTGTTAAGCTGAAACTGTCAATAGCAGATAAAAGGTGTCACTATTTATCAGTTTATACACAAACAAACTGATTCAGTGTTTTCATTTTTGATATATATTATAAGTAGGATGAATTGTGTTGAGGCACATCTGACTGAAAATTTTACAGGCCTCCATCCCTAAAGCTGACTGTAAAATACTCACACCACACTTGAATATTTGCCCTGGTGATCAGTCTTCTGTTATTCTGTAAATGTATATATAACCAGATGTAATCAGGTAGGAATGAATGTTGCATACCAGAGTTAAGAGCATGGCTGGTTTCAGGTTGGACAGGGCATCAACAATCTGAAGCAGAAAGGGAATGATTAGAAGACTGAGACACAAAATAGAGCATGGCCTCTCTCATACTGTGACACACTGAAAGACAAACCTCAAATGACATTTGTACTCCTCCGGCTTCGGTCTAAAAGTTTCCTGATTCCGTGTTAAAAGACACTGTGGTGTATTTTATCTATTAATTAAATTAATTCAAATTAAAAACATTCAAAGAAAAGAGGGAAAAATCATAGTCTTAAAATATATCCACCCATCTATCCATTATCTATACCGCTTTTTGGCGGGAGCCAATCCCAGCTGACATTGGGCGAGAGGTGGGGTTCACCCTAGATATGTCGCCAACGTATCGCAGGGCCAACATACAGTGACTAATAACTATTCACTCTCACATTCACACTTATGGTCAATTTAGAGTCACCAATCAACCTAAACCCCATCAGAAAGGCCCTGGTTGGTTCAAACCGCGATGCGAACCAAGAACCTTCTTGCTGTAGGAACCGTGGGAACTGCTATTCATCAACTGCTTCCATCACTTGTGGTATCCCTCAAGGTTCCGTTTTAGGTCCACTTTTATTTTCTCCTAAGATGTTCCTTCTTGGCTCTATCTTTCAGATATCTAATTTTTCTTATCACTGTTACGCAGATGATACTCAACTTTACCTACCAGTTACGCCCGATAACACTTCCTCAATTAAAAATATTTTTCAGTACTTAGTTGACATTAAATGCTGGATTTTAAGGAATTTAATACAACTCAATAATAATAAATACTAAAATGTTACTATTTTTCTACAAAGCTCTCAATCTAGTCAGTCTCACCCCTTATTATACAGTATGACTGATCTCCTGATCCTATAATCAGCCCCCAGGTCACTAAGGTCAATCCCTCTTCCTTGTCTCAAAACTAAGTGAACCGAGCTTACTTTGTTGCTGCCCCCAGGATCTTGAATAGTTTCCTATCCCGTGTTAGGTATTGTCCCACTATCTATAATTCTAAACCAAATATAAAATCCTACCTTTTTCATGTTGCTTTTGATTCAGCCTGATTCTGTCATGATCCTGTCCTTTAATTGGATTTTTCTCTTGGAGGGTTTTTCCTTTTTTTTCATCCATACTTGTATTGTTTTTCCTTCATCATGTTTGTAACGCATTTTGGCTTAGCTCCTGTTGTTTTTTTTATGTGCTATATAAAAATTATCTGACTTGACTTAAACATATTTTATACCTAAATAACATTCGTTGATGTCAAAATAAAACTTCATTTAAAGACATAGGAACTTTGTTTGCAGTATAATGAGGTTCCCTGAGATATTGCAAAACAAATCAATGTCAACAGTTAAACACATAATTTTCCCAAAAATAATGTCACTGATTCAAAAATATAGATAAGAAAGGAGCACTAAATCATGAAGGTAAACTCCTGCCTGATCATTTAAAAGTATTAAAAACAGAATCATTTACATTTTTCTCCACAATCTGCTGCATTCAATAATTTAAAAGGTAAACTGTTTGAATGATAAGCGGGGTCGTGCTGAGAAAAGTTGAAAATTGTTCTCTTTTGATTCATTATGCAGGCAGCATTGCAAACTGAATGCAATTGGTCTATCTTTGTGAATTTAAATGATGGTTACAGAAGCACAGGCGGTTATTATATGATTTAATGTTTTTTTGTATGACTATACCAGATTGTTGAAATAGATTGGTTGGACTGCATCTCAGCCTGTGACTAATTAGTAAATGTAACACCTCAGGCAGGTGGGGAAATGTAAAAATACCTGAAATCAGCAGGATGAGTCATCAAGGGTTCACAGTGTAAATATAGAAATCATCATGTGATTGTTTCAAATGCTAACGTCTGAGTGATTTCTTGGCCAGTGAAAGTTGTTGTATCATTGTCTGAATATATTATTTTAATTTCTTAACATGCACGCCTCCAAAATAGCTCTAGAGCTGCCAACACTCCAATATAGCGACGCTGGGAATCTGCTGTCAACACTGTCTATCAAATGCAAACTCGAACAGTCCTCATAGAGTATCTTAAAATGTGCATGTTCATTTGTATTTTAATCCCTTTGATTTACATGTTTAATTGAGGAGTTTTAAATAATGCATGTCCAGACAGATTCCCAAAGTGTATTCTGTGCCACTGATCTTTTTCTTGAAGGGTTCAAATACTGTAAGAGAAATACTTACATCACAGGTGTATTGCACCTCGTCAACAGCGTACTTCTCCTTGAAGTGCTCTTTCTTAAAGATCCTGTCAACAAAAACACACAAGAGGCAAAATAAAAGTTAAATAAGCACATTGAAGACAAAAACAGATGGATTGTGTTACAGTTTGGAGATACAAATGGCAGAATTGATGTATTCTGGAGAAAGACCAGAGGGAGAAATCAAAGCTAATGAGGAACTCGGAATATGGAAGTGCTCATCGAGTGAAAGAGTCTTTTTTTAGTACACATCAGATGACAAGAATGATTTGATGTTTATAGATCAGGGAAGAGAAAACATGTGACATGGTCACGAATCTGCAGGTTGTTTCCTGATTGTGTTCAAATACAAACACAATATAACCGTGCAGCACATGACTCTGTCAACCCTTTCTTTAACTTGGAGCTCACAGCTCTGGGCCAGATGCTGATGACTGTTGGCTATGTTCACAGCTCTTTGAGGATTAGTGTGACTCACTCTCCCATCCAAGTGGCATAACTTTCAGGCAGTTTGGGAACAAAAAGGATGGATTTCCCAGAGTCCACATCAATGGCTCCGTAACAGTCAGCCTCAGTTACTCCAAAAGCCCAGTGGAAGAAAGACTCCTACAGAAGAGAAGCAATCAGCAAAGACATTAGTGAAGGAAATGATAATAGTCAGCTAGAAGAAATAAGGGCGTCAGCATATTCTGGTCAGATTATTACGAGTGGAATAACTAAGATGTTGTCTCTCTAAATTGGACTTACTGAGCTCAGCAACACAACATTTGTTGTGTCTTTTGACATGTTATATGCAGTCACAGTCTCAAGCTTGGGAAAAAAATCTCGAAAAAGACCCTCTGCAAGGTGGCTGATACACTTTTGACAGAGTGAGGAAATTAGAGCTTTTCATGAACAACACCTGCAACTATATTATATCATTTTTTGATTCTAATTACATAGTTATCATCAAAAAGTTGCAATTCACTCTTTGTGTATATTCTATTACCACTACCCACCACAATGCAAACATGATAACAGAGAAACTCGACGGTCTGTATCAGTCCCACTGCCACCTGTTTAATTTGAATTGTTATGAAGAATAATTCAATTTGGAACGGACACCATTGTAAATGGAAATGTGTTTATATTACCATTTATTTTACTGATGCAGTATGTAATTTAGTTTTAGGAATCAACAAAAAGTCAAAACAAATTAGCTTTTGATTTATAGTGGAGGTAGCAGAACCAGACAGGGTATCATTAGACCTATTCATTACTTTTTATTTAAAAATAAAGCATAATAATTGATGTTTGATGATTCTTAGAAAAGTTTTGATGTGTCAGAAATAGGTGTGGTTTTAAATATTCATAGCTATTTATGTGGCCTAAAACACACACACACAAAGCCAATTTTACTTAACAATAATTCAGCACGTTTACATTTATCAGATAGGCAACCCCCCCCAACTAAAGTCAACCAACCTGTCTGAAAGGAGGTCAATAATTAAGATCAGTGTATGTGATGGAATAGTGCCATTATCTTTCCCCCACAATATTTCAATAATGTCAACTAAAGACAACCTACCTGTCTGAAAAGGAGGTCTGTGTCCGTGCAGTACCTCTGCTTCTGCTCTCCTCCCTGCAGCACCACCACCGACTTTGGCACCACTCCATCTTTAGCTTTGAGCCCTTTGCACAGTCTTTGACGGTTCTCTGCAAAAAGGGCAGCAGACACCCTCAGGGTGTCATTACCCAGCCAGAAGACAGGTCTGAAAGGACAGGGAGACACAGATCGGGTTTAGGGTCAAGATTAAGACCAGTCACATGATGCAACAAGGCTAATACAACATCATCTGATCTGACACACACTTTAACCACAATCATTCAATTAATTTGCAAAAGCCAAAAAACGTTACTACAGTAAAAAGTTCTAACCATAATCTGACTTTCTGATGTATCTTTCACCATATAATCATTTTATGCCATAGAAATGTATAATATCTGAGACAGAGAAACAGCCAACTAGACAGTTCAAAATGAGGGGACTGTAAGATTAAAGCTAACTGGTGAGATGACCACTGCTAACTTTAGTTGAACCTAAAATTAACATTTCTTGATTTATTTCTTTGCATTGATAATTTTGGCAATTCGCCCATTTCAAATCTCTCCGTTTGGTGTGGTAATCTTCAAATAAAATGTTCATGGGTTAAATCTAAATGACTTAAACTTAATATTGTGTTATATGGAAAGACAGAAACACAGAGTTAGACGTTAAAGTTGAATATCAGTTGGAAAGATTTACAATGTCAACTGGGCATCTCCGAGAGGCAATGCACAATGCACAGAAGACATTTGAACCGAGCAAATATATTCCTTTGTTCCTAAAATGTATTGCGATTTGTTTAAATTTTTATTTGATCTACTTGTGAATATAGATGCGTAGCTGTAAATACACTGTCTTACCCAGCTTGTGGCCATGGGTGTAAGTTACACTTTAATATCCCTTGGGATGAATTAAATTATCAATCTATCTATCTTTCATCCATCCACCTAACTACCAACCTATCTACCTACCTACTTACTGTACAGTATACAGTGACTTGGAGAGAAACGGCCAAACGCATTTCATTTTTGAATCTACAAAAAAAAAAAAGCATGATAGGAGGGTTTAAATCATGTCTCCACTGTAGTTGCTGCTGTGAAAATTACCATTGTATTTCTGGATCTATCTGGAGGAATCCTCAGGGTTTGGTCAGTAGATTGGAGCCTGAGCCTGAGGACGAGGGTGAACCCCAGCCCACTGGCCTTCAGACTGAGATCAACAGGCTTGTGAAATCTTGGTTTCTGGCTGTTCTTTTAGTGATAAGGTAATGAACATAAGATTTTTAATTCACTCTGGACTGTACAAAGGTTAATCCATAACCTCGTAGTATTCCATGGCTCATGTGTTACCAGATCACTATTGGCTGCGAGAGGCGGTGTCAGTGAGCCATCACTCTGTTGTTTTGTCCTGGATTATACAATGTAGTGCTTTGAGCTCCCAATTCTCCCCGAGCTGTATGAGGAAGTCTCTGGCAGATGTCCTGTTGCGTTTGCTGACTGCTGACACTTTTTTTAAATTTATTATCATTATCACATCAGATACTGGTGCGGTTTTATGACCACGAGGCGTCGGTCGGAGATGTGTGGTAATCACAGGGAAATAAAACATGTTCCGTTGAGATCACTTGATAATTATTTCATGACCGCAGCAAAGTCACTGCGTGTCAGACACACATTAAAAAAAACGGTCACAGCGTATAATGTATTTACTGTACATATTAGTGTCTTGGGGGGGAAAACAATCTTCTGTTATTCTTATACCAGTTAAAAACAATGGAAACTTCAAGTTAAATGTGTGAGCAGTTAAACGTTTCACAGAGAGCAGCTGTGAGAGGAATATGTCCAGTTTTAAGTTTAATAAAGTTACATTGCACTTCATCCCTGAGAGAGAAGTTGAAGATATCGTGCTGTCAGTCACACAGTCAAGTAACGGTTCATGTTACTGACGGACACTTTATTATTAGACGCGCTGACGAACTTAGAGAAGTAACATGTAAACACTGCGCTCGTCTGACAGAGAAAAGCTAAAAAGACCCTGTAACTTATCTTTTTTCAACATAAATACATATCTTTTTTTATTTCAGTCAAATCTCTGTAGCACAAGAGTCAACTCACTGTGGAGCTGCAGTCATGTTGGTTCCGGGTCCAGAGTGTCACGTGTGCACGGGACTCACGTGACTTTTGTTTTGCGCTGGCAGCGATCAGCTGACGTGGCGCTGTGCTGCGTTTCAGGTTTTAGGAAATCTTAGCTTCGGCCGTGGAGTTGCATGGTGAGCGGAGTGTGAGGCGAGGCATTTGTGGGGCTGTTTGTTTTTTTGTACACTGTCGTCTACAAAAAGCTGCTCTTAAACGCGCAAGAATAATAAGAGGCTACGGAGAAGTAAGGAGATCGAAACGATACAGGCCAACTGGGTTGTACTCATAGACTATAAATACAAGTTACATAAACTCAAAATAACTGTTGCAATCCCTCTCCCTTAAATGTCACATGTAAGGAGATCGAAACGATACAAGCCAAAAGGGTTGTACTCATAGACTATAAATAAAAGTTACATAAACTCAAAATAACTGTTGCAATCCCTCTCCCTTAAATGTCACATAATTAAGTACTGTAAGAGAGGGGACACTGGTGTAAGTTACATCCTTAAATCACTGCATCGTTTTCTAGAGAATAAATCAAGAAGCTGCATGTTTGTATAAACTATTTTAATCCTCACTCAGAAAAACGCATAGAATAAATTCATGATATTGTTTCATAAAGAATCGATCAGCAAAAATATGTTATTACAGAGACAAATTATCTTTAATGTTGTTTTTCTTCTTTCTGTCTTACTCTTTTTATATACAGTCTATCTTACAGTATTATGTAATATAGTATATCTATTGTTCAATTAAGCTTTAAAAAAACTTGTCTAACCAGTATTGCTACAATAAATTAAATTAAGTAAGGAGCGAGCAAGGCGATTCTCTGAATGATTGACCACAAAATACAAATAACAAGGAAAAATACAAGTAAACTAGTGTAGAGAATAATACATAATGAACATTGTTTCAGAATATATTTATTGCTATCTATGTGTGTGTGTGTGTGTGTGTGTGTGTGTGTGTGTGTGTGTGTGTGTGTGTGTGTGTGTGTGTGTGTGTGCAGGTGTGTACAAATATAATCATCTGCTTCATCCAGCTTTCAACCCTGTTTCTCACCCCATTTCACTTAAAGAGGAATAACAGTTAACAAAGTGTGACCTCGTAGAGTCACATTGAGATTCTGTTTTCGTTTTGTAATGAGGAAGTGAAATTATAAAATTACCCACTGACATGAATATAAATGAGCCCACACTAAGAGAATTAGAACTTGTCTTATAATCTACAGGAAACAGACAATGTGTTCACATTTCAAAATGCTTACGCGGAGAGACACTTTCATTGAATGATTTAGTCATACTTTCTTTTTCTGGTGCTTAGTGAGTTTTTCAAACAATGAGACAAACCTTATACACCTGTGCAATACATGTCATTGTTTATAAGTTAGAACTGAACAAAAAATATTTGTAATCTATCATCCAACCAGTGTCATGGGGGTCATGGGGTAGAGGAAACTAATTGAAAGGTACCTCACAAGGTAACCTTCAATTCAGACAACTTCATATTGGTCTGGTTCTAGTTTTTGCCAGTCCTTGAACTTGCTATTTCTCTTCTTTTAGTTGTCTGAAAATTACTTTTGTTAAATAAATGATCATTGTTTTAGTTAGACCGTCGCGTGTCCTTAATCATTTGCTCTGGTCGCAGAGCTGGGCCATAACAAGAAGTAAACATAAAACGTCTTTGCAAAGGTGCAGGCTACTGCCTCTTGATTTGATTCTGTAATGGTGCTTTTACAGTAAAAGCAGTAGGGGGATGCAACTCTCTTTTGTCATAAAACAGGGGGAGTTTGATATTTAATTAATTGCTATGAGTGATTGCAGATGCTAAAGGCTGGTAACTCTTAACGGTGTGTCATTAAAGACGCCATCCAGGGACTGATGACGAATGGTCAAAAGGGTAAGAACACACACCGTGAAGCATGAGCTGCTTTCATTGTCTGACAATAATGTACAAGGCAACAAGATATTACAACACCTGTCACTCTTTCTGATGAGATAGAGTTATTAATAATTTCATTTAAAGTTCCAATACTGATAGATGGAAGTGGTCTTTAATATTTATTTTAACCTATGTGATTGTGGATGAGGAACTTACTACACTAACAAACTAAATGTTGGAGCTAAATAATATATTACGATTAGAGTATTGAGTATTTGCAAATATAATTTGTTCATGTCTCAACTAACCTGGCTATTTGGACTTATAATTTAATATTTAACTGATAATGAATACCGAACACCTGTGTAAATTCCAAGACTTCAGCAATAAGACTCCCAACCTTTCCACCACCTCTTCTGCAAATGTGGTACAAACTAAATGAGGCCATTGCTCTCAGTAAATTTTGCCTAATTTGAACTAGAGGCAGTTTTGCCCGGTACTCATTATACCCCTATGTATACATTTGCCACATTTAAAAGGGCAAAGTATAATCCAATTATAGTTATGGCTGTATTTTTTCTGCAATCTACATAATCTTACAGAAAAGTCACATTAGCTCATACAACAATCAATGGCCTAATTAACGCCATGTCTTGGCCACAAAAAATATATATCCTCACATAACGCACTCAAAATTGAATAATGAAAAAAACAAAATAAATCTTTTAGAAAAGCATTTAATCCATAGAATAATGGGTCAAATTATTGTATAGTCCAATACTAGTAATGCCTCTCTCTTATTTATAGGCAGGAAAGAAACCCTGGAACAGTCGGAAGAGGAACGGCAGTCTTACCGCTTGAGTGAAGACAGAGACAAAGCTGTGTATTTAGTCATATTTTGGCCAAATATGACTGTCAACATATGGATGAAAACCAAAAGATGCGAATTATAATACAGAACTTGTTTGACACATTTCAGTGAACATTTTGAATTGGCAAACTAATTTCACTGCCTTGTCTCCAGTTGAGTCCTTCATGTCTCTTACTGCTGATGACGGGGCTGAAGGTTTTTGCAGTCGGCCATGAAAGCCTCGATCTCCTCCACGGTGCAAGGGACGCCGGTCAGCAGCTCGATGCCATCCGCTGTCACTGCTATGTTCTCTTCAATGCGAACCTGCACACAGCAGTCAGTTAAACATTTTAGGATCTAATTAGGAGCTGTTCAGAGGCAAACTAATTCAATGCAAACAGGTAAAACACACAAGACTGCGCTGAATTAGTCACTGAAAAATGTTCCAGCTTCTCTTTAGGATTCAAACTACCTGATTTCCATGAAAATAGCCTCTTAAAATTACCATGATATTCCAAGACTTACTCTGGATCCTATCCTGCATTGAGCAATGTTACAACTACAAACTCATGTCTAAAGCAGAAGACAACTATTAAATGAAAACCACACTGTGGCCTATATTTTCAAATAGCATGACAATTAATCATGACGAAAGCCTGACTTATTTTGACCACCTGTCTGGTGAATCCAATCCAACAAACAAAACCCGTTAAAGCAGTGGCGGCAGACTGACCCCTCCGAAGCCGCGGAATCGAGCCAGCACTTGGTTGTTGATGAAGCAGCTCTGGGAGGAGTTGGGCAGGGCCTGGTCCAGCAGGTGGTTGATGAAGTAGATGCCGGGCTCCACGGTGAGGACCATCCTCTCCTGCACCAGGCGGCCCATCAGAAGACTTCTTAGTCCAGGCTCATCTATACGCTCCAACCCCTGAACAGCAGAAGAGTTTATAACACTGAGATACTAAGTTAAATTTCACATTAAAGTATTTTGATCGAGTGTCGAATATCTGGAGTCAAATTGAGGAGCACAGGCAGAGCTTTAGGAAACCTTTTGAGTTCATGCATCAATGTTTAGCTTAGACTTTAGGTTCATTGCTTAAAACTCTTCAGATGATGGAAAAACAAGAAGCAAATACTAGTTCATACTGTGATTAGAGATAAATTACGTCAGTCTAACTGAAACTATCCAACAATTGTTTGTCATGTATCTACAGAAGCTGAATGAGCACTTTACATATTCAGCAATGCCCTGTCAAACAATACACAAACTGACACTCTGCTGTTGGACACTCACCAGAGTCACTGGAGCTACTGTGGTTGTGTTGTCAGAGGTGCATTAGTGTATAAAACCTGACACCTGACAGTTCAGACGACGATTCACCTTCCCCCTCTCTCCTGCCCTCATCCTGAACTTATTCCTGCAGCTTGACTTCTTTTTGTCCCTCTCTTCCGCACCAAGGACTTTCTATAATTGATAACATACCTATATTGGAGGCACAGTTGTATTCATTATTAATAGTGTGTATTCTTCTTCTTGTGTCTACTGGACGGTTGTGGGGCATTTTTAAGTATCTTCTGTTCTCACCTCAGGGTAACTCCAATGTCGTGCA
The DNA here is from genome assembly GCF_022379125.1 of Scophthalmus maximus. Lineage (NCBI taxonomy): Eukaryota > Metazoa > Chordata > Actinopteri > Pleuronectiformes > Scophthalmidae > Scophthalmus > Scophthalmus maximus. Next base: position 21,503,391 of record NC_061518.1, on the reverse strand, counting down.
CATCGAGACCCAGCATGTGCCCCAGGCCATGGGGCATGAAGACAGAGCCTAGGTGCACCTTCATCATGTCCTCCATACTGCCTTTTAGGATGCCAATCTTCACCAGCTCCTCCAGGTAAACCTGGTCAGCCAGGCGATGCATGTCAGTCCACTTCACACCTTCGACACAAACAGCTTTGTTAATGCTGATACTAAACGGTGAAGAGGAAGACTTTGTTTGCAGAATCTGTTCTAGCTTTTTCTTGGTAAGAGCAGAACAAAACTCTAGATGGTGAATAGTGATTTGTTGCCTTGGTGCCACCCTTGAATGAGCCATGACAAAGGAGACCTGAACCTGCTTGTTTAAGTCCATGCCACTGAGCCACAAGCCGCATCAGAGGCATCACATAACACACTTCTCTGTTCGCTGAAGGATTTTGGTCCCCAGTTGGTCCATAACATCTTGGATTGATCTGTGCCAAGCATGGGAGTTCATTCTCCCATGATATCCAAGCTTTCACAAAGGCATTCGACAGGCAATGGTCATCTTATTCTCACTCTTTGGACCAGAGTTTTTGAAAAAGGACTTTGGCAATAGGTAAAGTGAATGATTAACTCAAGGGGATCATATTCAATGGCTAGTAGGGTCAGAGTCTGATGCTCAGGCCTTTGATCATACCCCAAGCTGTCGAATAAACAGTAAAATCAAACCAAATGTACCCACCAATGGGTCAGTACGATCTTGGCTGAGTCATAACTCAGTGTTCTCTGATCAGGCCTCTCTGGGTAGATGGTAGAACACTGGTGAAGTTCATTGGACAGAGGCAGCAAGCAGTGCTCTCAGACAGTCTAAGAAACCTTTGGCCTGCTCCTCAGTAAGAAAACTCTGATGTTAAGACATCCTCCAGTCACATCGTGATTGTCTTTGACATGTTGTTGCAAGGCATATGTGGCGCAACAAGGACTACAAGTTGTACCGAATGGCAAAACCTGCCAATCATAGACATCCATTGGTTCTTTGTGTCTCATAGTCCGTCATAAGAAACAAAGTAGTGGCCTTTCATCAGTCAGCAACCTGATCTGGTGGAATATGGGTTTGAGAGCACCAGAAATGGCAACAGGATACTGACGAAAGCACAGCATAACACGTGAAGGAAGGAGGTAATCATTAAGGCTTTGCTCTTGGTAGTGAAATGAGCAATTGGACAACAAACAGTGCTTGCCATTGTGTTATACAAGATGATGAGGTATATACTTTGATTCATTGGTGTGTGCGGTGTGAATTTTTTCCACAAATCTGGCCTCTTGCAAATTGTTCATCTAATGATCATAAATGGCTGCTTGCACTGGGGACAGATTCCTTTGGAGCTTGAAGTTTAAGGGAACTCAATTTATGTAGAGGTGAGGTTGCACAAAAAACATATCCATTTTCTTCCAGTCTCAAGACAGGCAGACCCAAGCAGGCTCATGTAACACAACATACCAGATGAGGGTGATCAGAACCAATGCGTAAGGGTTTCTGCAATGCTTTATTTAAAATGTAGGTTCATGTGAGGAGTGATGGAGAGATTTCTGGTAATCTTCTAAATATCTGGATTGAGGGTGATGTTCTATCCATATAATGGATCTATTCTGGGTCCAACAACGATCTGAACGCCAAAATCTTATGATGAATTATTTTATTACAGTAATCTGGGTTCAGGGACAAAAAACTCAATGGTGAATCTGTTAAGAAAGATGACCAAGAACTAATCTAAACTCAAATGTTGTCAAAATCTACTACCAAAGAAAAAAACATAACCATTAGTTGAACATCAATGTAATTAACTAGAATAGATTGACTTTTCCTCACTTTACTTTTTGTAGGTCAGTAATGAGTTAAACTGAAAATAAGATGATGACCTGGTTTGATGGCCGCCATGACAGTCTTGCAGGATTTGAGGACGGCCTCGTAGACGGCCCTCTGGTCTGGAGTGAACTTTCCGTTGGCTGGGAAGAAGCAGGTGATGTTTGACGTGTAGCAGTAGTACTCTCCACCCATGTCAAACAGACTGCAGTGGACAAATTATCAGAGTGGATCCAATCGAATGTATTTCCAAAATGGTTTGAGTCTGTGTCTAAAAATCTTTGGGGTTGTTTACAGTGAAACAAATGTGCACAGATAGCAACAACTCTTAACGATCACAACTAAAGCAGAAAACTAAAAATACCATTTAAAGACAATTCAATTGGTCTGTCAATGACACAACAGCTCCCCCTTTAGGAGAATCTTTGGAGATTATGAGTCTGTTACAAGCCAATGCCATGAGGTGCTTGCATCTAAAGACTGCTGAAAGTTATAAAAACAAAAAAACTGAAAGCTACTCACCACATCTCTCCATCATTAATTGAATTGTCATTGGCAGCCTGGGGTTGAACACACAATTATTGAATTAGGAAGACATACACATAAACAAACATGTGAATAACATCTACAATACAAGGTGGTCATTGCTTCGAATGTAACTTTTGGAAAGCTACTTTTGAAACAATTTTAATTAAATACTGTATTTCAGGACAGCATCCTCCTTCGTTTCCAAGCTCTTAATTTGCACAGGGAAATATCTTGCATGCTCAACCACTAATCCCAGTCATGTGCTCATTATACGTGGCCTTTAATACAAAAGGTCAGAGCATTATTAGCAACGTCTCAAAATTCTTCATCCATAATGATGCTGCTCCCTGGCAGTAACCCTACAAAAGAGAGAAAGGTAATGTGCTGTTTAGCAAACATGATTTGTTTTGGTTGGGAAGGTTACCCAGAGCCACTTCCTTGACATCCAAAACTGTGCTTTGTGTTCAAATCGCTGAGGCTACTGGAGACCCACAGAGGCTTGAAGTATATGATACTGGCAACTTCTAACCTTAAATCCATATTTTATTCTATTGGTGACAACATCCTTCTTACAACGGTAGTGCAAATAAATCAATTAATCAATACATTAATTTGGGTAAGAAACTAAGTCGTACATAGAGTTGGGTAATAATTATTGGAAAAAAGCATACGTTGCACAGATACAGGTGTACGAAGTGTGGCGCATCCCTCCTTTCGTGTAGCAGTAGTGCTGGAACAGGCTGGAAAAAAGGATACAAATTAAAATTCTTAGCACAAGGGAAGACAATAGACAATAGCAATAGGCCTTTCACTGCCCTCTTCCTAATGTCATGCTTTTTAAAGAAATTCAGTCAGAACATCGAATACTTCAAAATGTCCCTGTTCAATCACTGTGACACACTGTTCAACATGACGAAAAAACTAAATTATTAACCCAAGTGGATTGCTGATTTGCCTGCAATAATCTGTTTAATATTTCATTCCAGACTTCATAAACTTCTTTAATATGCCTACAGCATATAGTGAAGCCCCATGGACATCTGGAAGATTTAGCAGAACTGTGAAGCATGTGACTAAAATACAGCAAAAGTACTTACTCCACTGTACCTATAAAAACAATCATTCAGCTATTGGAGTGTGGGACTTTTCTGTTTGTTCCATGTGAGTCGGCAGGGTGTAATCCAAACTGCTAGTTCATCATCTGCTGCTCATTTCAAATGTCATATTTTAGAGTTTCACTCATCCAGTAATGATACTTTATACAAAAAACATGATACAAAATAGTGACTTGTGGCTACAGTAACTGTCATCATGACATCTATTCAAACCGAAGTAATAAGAGCAGAGTTTGTCTCCATATGCCACTCAGTTCATTATCATGAGACTCTTTGAAAGTAAAGTCAAAATAAAGAAGGCTGCCTAACATATTGTGACTGTTACCACGGATATACTCTATATATAAAAAAGTAGGCAATCATTCAAAACTGAGCTGACACACATCCATTGACAAATGTGCACTTACCTCTCCATTTCATATTCTTTCTTTCTCGGTTTAACGTGCTTCATGACCTACATTCATGGTAATAAAGTTAAATCCTGTGCACAAGAAAAAGAATGCTTTAATGTTACAGCTCATTGGTCAAAGGCTATCTGTGTTAACCGCTGGCCTCCAAGCTATGGACGAAGTAAGAATCTGTAGCATTTAAACAGTTAACAGCCTTAAAGGATCCTGAGGCTGGGTTTTTAATTTCAAGCTCTGGATTTTTGATTTCTTTATATTCCTTTTTTTTATCGTTTGAAAATAAATTTGAGCAATGTGAGCACCCTGTATAACAGAGAAGGACCTCACCATTTTGTGGGCTTCACTGGAAACTCTGTTGGTGTAGCGCAGGACCTCCAGCTCCATATCAGTCTTAATCAGACGGCTGCAGACAGAGACGGAAACAAGAATTCAGAATTCGTACAACACACAATGGCCCAGGTCCTGACCCTAACCAAACACAATTAGCTAAATTTAATCCAAATTGGATTAAAACTGCCAGAGTTATCACTGTGACAGACATAGACAGACGGACAATGCACAATACACAGACTTGCTACTCCGGGTGTATTGGGTTTAAAATATGACAGTCTTTGATTTAAATCCAAGCTCTAAAATCAAATTACAACTTTAGTTTTTTGCGGGCTGATTCATTTATTTTTTCAGTTTTATTTATCGTTTATCCTTTATTTAACAAGGAAGGTCCCACTGAGATTCAATAACTTCCTGGGCCAGGCCTTGTCAAGATGGGCAGCAATGCAATAAGCATGTTACATATAAAAAAATAAGCAGTAATAGATAAAACAAAAACAAAAACACGAACAGCAAACAGACTTGAGCATAGAACAGGCACATGCATTCAGAATATCAATGGCAAAGACAAATTATGGAGAATAAAAAGCAAATGTTGAAAGCAATGACATTGCTCTATGAAAACTGAATTTAAAAGATTCGATTCCAGGTTTAACTGGGTTAGAAAAGCAGTAGCTACATCATGAATGACTAGAAAGACACACTGGAGAGCATTAAGGATATCTAAAATAATAAAACACAGGAAATAACACACAGCAGTTGTAACCAATAGTAACACAAATTATATATATTTTTTAATTGCCCACTTGAAAAAGAGCCATGCAAGCTGTGGACAGAAGCGGGCAAAGGGGTTCAATCAAGTCTCTCTCCCCAGGAGGTGTGACTGAAAAAAGATTCCTCCTCATTTCAGAAAATGTCAATTCATCTGGAGGGTGCAAACAGTAATGCCAAGGACAACCAGGCAAGCACGGAGTCCATTACAACTGTGTAGATCGGCTTCTGGCTCTAAGTGGAGAAAAAAAACAACTCGAAGAAAAGCCCCCGTTTCTGATTACAGACACACAATTACCTGACCGGGCAGCTGTGAGGGCCGAGGTCTGTGTATTAAAACTGAATCTGAGGGGAAAATGTGACTTGGTCAATGATATTATAAAACAAAACTTAATTACTTACCATTCCACAATGACTGGGTGTAAGAGAGTGTTGTTTACTTGGAACCTGATTAAAAAAGTAACAAGAAATAGCAGCATTATAAATATATAATGCGATCTGATCCAAATGGTTATATTTCCTTTGAGAATAACTATAGAGACTTTTCAAAGCAGTTAAGGTCAAAATGCAGAGAAGATGGTGTAATATAAAAAGAACAAAGACTAGTTTGAAGGACAACAGTTTCATTATTGGATAACTCACAAACAAAGGCAAGACTCTCTGCTTAATTAAATTAAAGCACCCCCCCCCCCCCCCCCCCCCCAAATAGTACACTGATTGATGAAAAATAAACATACCCACTAATTCCTTCAAAGGAGGCTTCACGGCAGATGCTCCCACTATCTGTATTCTGTCCTCGCTGCGTGGAAAGAAAAACAAACTAATAGGGCATCACCACCAATTGCATTCAAATGTAGAAACAGTACATTAAGCTGGTTAATATTCAAGCTGATGATCTATTCTGTTTTTCTTACATAAGTGTACATAACTTCTCACACTGCATCTTTGGCAGCTGATCCATACTTAGTTTGTTAATCGAAACTGTCAATAGCAGATATATTTTGTCACTATCTGTCAGTTTATACACAAACAAACTGAAAGGATTCCATGTTTACATTTTTGATATATATTATAATTGAGATGAATTGGGGTGAGGTACATCTGACTGAAGCTTTTACAGGCCTCCATCCCTAAAGCTGACTCTGTAAAATACTCACACACCACACCACAATATTTGCTCTGGTGATCAGTTTTCTGTTATTCTGTAAATGTATACATAACCAGATGTAATCAGGTAGGAATGAATGTTGCATACCAGAGTTAAGAGCACTGCTGGTCTCAGGTTGGACAGGGCATCAACAATCTGAAGCAGGAAGGGAATGATTAGAAGACTGAGACACACAATAGAGCAGCAGGACATCATCCCTCGTCTAGTCTCAGGCTGCAGAATAAAGGTCACTGGCAGGCTACATGGCCTCTCATACTGTGACACACTGAATGACAAACCTCAAACGACATTTGTACTCCTCTGCCCTCAGTCTGAATGTCAGATTCCTGACTCGTCTCAAAGACACGGTGGTGATACTGGAGCAATTCCCTTTTTTTAGTATATTACTTAACTATTTAATTAAAGCTGTTTAACCTAAAACCTTCAAAACAAAGAGGAACAAAGAAAAACCTTAACATATACACTGTGCTTAATTTCTTAATTTTCTAGACACAATATAATAAAAATAAGAGTAATGATTGAAATGATTAGATAGATTTTGAGATTGCTTTTAGAAATGAATAGTGCTCTATAAATGAAATTAATTATTATTATTATTTTTAGATGTCATGAATTTTTGGTTTTAAATGCAGTTACTACAGCACTATTTCCACAGTTAATATTTCATGTAAATTCTTTAAATGTATTATTCTTATTCTCTATATTTTTTGCAATTCATATATTTTACATTTATTTGTGTAGATATTGTATATATTTTTAAATTATGCTGTGTAAGAAGGGGCTGCTGGTACACCGGAATTTCCCAGCTTGGGATAAATAAAGTAACTATCTATCTATCTATCTATCTATCAGTTGTGTGCTTAGCTGTATCAATAAATTCAAAACAGAGAAAAAGACATTGCCTCAACAACTGTCTTCATTCTTCACTGAAAATACGACTTCAAAAACGTTTTAAATATATCTTGTGCAGTGTAATGTAGTTCTTGAAATATAGTAAAGGGAATCAATGGCACCAGTTATAGTCATAAGTTTAAGGTCAAGTGCGACTCGCAGTGCATACTTTTTCCCAAAAATAGTGTCACTGAAACATAAATATAGATTAAAAACAGGTAAACTCCTGCCAGGTATTTTATTTTATTTTTTCTCCACAAACTGCTGCATTCAACAAGTTAACTGTTTAAGGACAAGCAGGGCTGTGCTGAGAAAAGTGTGTACAACAATATCTTCAATATTTCAAATATTTTTGACCTGCTGCTGATAAAGAAATACTCTTCTCTTTCAGTTCCTCGCATAGGCAGCATTAAAAACGGAAAGCTCAACACCAGTCACTGGTCTCTCTGTCCAACTATACGGTCAGAAGCAGATGATTTCTAATATTTTACTAGTGTTAAAATGCCTCATGGAAGAACTGAATAGGTTGGACTGCATCTCAGCCTGTGACTAATTAGTAAATGTAACACCTCAGGCAGGTGGGGAAATGTCAACACAGGGTCACAGTGCAAATATAGAAATCTAATGTGATTTAATATGCTAGCGTCTGGGTGATTTGTTGGCCAGTGAAAGCTGTTGTATTATAGTCTGAATATATTATTTGAATTTGTCAACATGCACGCCTCCAAAATAGCTCGGGAGCTATCAACCCTCCAATATTTCGCCGCTTGGAATCTGCTGTCAACACTTTCTATACACGAGTGTTTTCCCCAAACTCTCAAAATATGCAATTAGACAGTCTGAGCAGGAGGTGGGCTTTTTTTAGACCAGGTTATTAAAGAGAAGATATTGAGCTGCTGGTAACAATGAATAAATAAATAAAATTCAAGATGAAAGTCCCCAGTGAATTTTTTCAGAGCTGTGCAAACTGATGAACTGTTCCAACAAATTAATCATCAGTATGATGGTCCACAAGTTTTTTTTGTGAATGCAGCTACACACACATTCATTGATGTCGTGATCCAGCCCACAGAGCTTTTTCAATCCTCTTACACAAATTTGTGCACAAGTCGCAATTCTTTGATCGAATGCAAACTCTGCCTTCGTAGAGTTTCTTAAAATGTGCATGTTCATTTGTATTTTAATCCCTTTGAGTGACAGGTTTAGTTGAGCAGATATAAATGACGCAGGTCCAGACTGTGTACCAAAGTGTATTTGGTGCCACTGGTCATTTCTTGGAGGTTCAAATGAGATAAATGACGACCTTTCACCTTTATAACAGTCTACGGAGACACTAATGTCATGTCCTGTAACTTCATAGCTAGGTGACTTAACATCAAGGTACAGTTACTGAACAGCAAAAAGGTCACACTCACTCTCTCTCTCTCTGATACACACACACACACTCGCACAAAACGAGAGTGAGAGACTTACATCACAGGTGTATTGCACCTCGTCAACAGCGTACTTCTCCTTGAAGTGCTCTTTCTTAAAGATCCTGTCAACAGATTCAAAACACACAAGAGGCAAAGAAGAGTTAAATAAACATAATAAAGACAAAAACAGATGGATTATGTTACAGATTGGAGATACAAATGGCAGAATTGATGTATTCTTGAGAAAGACCCGAGGGAGAAAGCAAAGCTAATGACGAACTCGGAACATGGAAGTGCTTATCAAGTGAAAGAGTTTTTTTTTAACACATCAGATGACAAGAATGTCCACTGGTTTAACTGCTGCAATTACACACAAACACTCGGCAGTCTGGAAAACGTACACTCCATTTATTTTAATCGATAGCCACAAATGACTCGAGCAGCAATCGCCTTGTTGCCAAATGTGTGAACTGTTCTTGTTAATTGCCAATTTAATGTGCCTTTCCAAAACAAGCACCCAAAAAATTTGATCTAGAAATATCACTTATTTGAGTGATTTACTGTTCGCAGTGTGTGAACATTTAAAATAGACTATTCAAATACAAACACAATCTAACCATGCAGCACATGACTCTGTCAACCCTTTCTTTAAGTTGGAGCTCACAGCTCTGGGCCAGATGCTGATGACTGTTGGCTATGTTCACAGCTCTTTGAGGATTAGTGTGACTCACTCTCCCATCCAAGTGGCATAGCTTTCAGGCAGTTTGGGAACAAAAAGGATGGATTTCCCAGAGTCCACATCAATGGCTCCGTAACAGTCAGCCTCAGTTACTCCAAAAGCCCAGTGGAAGAAAGACTCCTACAGAAGAGAAGCAATCAGCAAAGACATTAGCGAAGGAAATGATAATAGTCAGCTAGAAGAAATAAGGGCGTCAGCATATTCTGGTCAGATTAATACGAGTGGAATGCCTAAAATGTTGTCTCCAAAAATTGGATTTACTGATATGAATACAGAACTCAGCAACACAGCTTTTGTTTTGTCTTTTGACTTTTGTTAAATCCAGTCACAAGCTTGGGAACATTTTTTTTGAAAAAAAACAGAGTGAGGACATTCGATATTTCCATTAACATCTGCTGTCACAATATTTTTTATTAATTTTTGATTCTAATAACATCATCATCATCAAAAAGTTGCGATTCAAGACGTGTGTGTATTTCATGACCACTCGTTGCAAACATGATGACAGAGAAACGTGTCTGTCCGTTTCAGTCCCACTGCCACCTGCTTTACATGGATGTGTATATATGAACATCCCCATACATTTCTTTTTCCACATCATACCTTTTATCCATGTTTACCTTTTTGGTTATCGTCTCACTGAATTATTTTGTCCTGCTTTGTGTGTAACAAAATGAATATTCATCCTTAAAATACCTGCTTCATGCCCACAGCTGTGGAGTAAATCAAATGGAGAAGAAAGGGTTCTTTTCCAGAGGGAAACTAGAGTGTAGTGGAAAGCAACAGACTGTCACCAGCTTCTCAAGGCAGAAAACTGTCAGTACGGTGATAAAGAATATTTCGATAGACACTTTCCTGAATACATTTTTGAACAGGTTTTCATTTTAATCATTGTGAAGAATATTTCAATTTAGAAGTGATGCCACGTTAAATGGGTTTATATTACTGATGCAGTATGTCATTTAGTTTTAGGAACTGATCATTTGCATGACATGTTTGTGATTTATAGTGGAACTAGACAGGGTATCATTAGACCTATTTATTACTTTTAATTAAATGAATAAAGCATAATAAATTATGTCTCATGATTCTTAGAAAAGTTTTGATAAGGCAGGAATAGGTGTGATTTTAAATATTCATAGCTATTTAGTATGTACAGCCAGTAAATACACACGTTATTGACAAAAGACAACCTACCTGTCTGAAAATGAGGTCTGTGTCCGTGCAGCACCTCTGCTTCTGCTCTCCTCCCTGCAGCACCACCACTGCCTTTGGCACCACTCCATCTTTAGCTTTGAGCCCTTTGCACAGTCTTTGACGGTTCTCTGCAAAAAGGGCAGCAGACACCCTCAGGGTGTCATTACCCAGCCAGAAGACAGGTCTGAAAGGACAGGGAGATACGGAATTGGGTGCCAGTGACTGGAGAGACTGGGCTTTGGGTCAGGATTAGGAATGTCGAGTGATATGGTGAACAAGATTAATACAACAAAATCTGACCCACACTGTCCCACTATCATTCAACTATTTTTGCAATAGCCAAAAACAGTTACTACAGTTTAGAAAAAAAGATCTGACTTTTTGATGTCTGTTTTACCTTATAGTAATACATTTATGCCATAGTAATAAATCATTTCTGAGAATGTCAGTTCTGAAGTAGACTAAAATAACTATAATCACTGCAATCTCACACAGAGAAAAAGTCATTTAGATAGTTCAAATAACGGTACTATATTAGTTTAAAGCTATCTCGTGACAAGGTCACAGCTAACTTTAGCTGAATGGAAAACTAACAAAACTAGAATTTTCAGTGTTGATGAACTGACATCTTGGTAATTCAGTTAATCCACATTACAAAATAAAGAAGTAGCTAAATACAGCAATGATAGGGAAAAATACATATCTTGGTTTGATGCGGTTATCTTCAAATAAAATGTTCAAATGTGTTGGATCTAAATTACTTTACTGAATTGATTTCAACAAAAATATGATGAGTATATGTTGGTTCAAAGCAGTTACAATGTCAACTGTTTATCTCGGAGAGGCGATGCACAATGGACACAAATATCCTATTGTCATTTTTTCATTTTATTCTATTTATTTGTTGTAAATATAGATGTATAGCTTTAAATACAGTGTCTTACAGATCTTATGTCCTTGTGTTATAGATACATTCGTGTGATCTCTGTTATTGCTGCCTACCTACCTACCCAGTTTTGGAAAGAAACAGCCAAAGGCACATGTATGTTCAACGCCAATAATATTTCGGGTAAAAAAAGGAAATGCATGATTTTAGATCTTCTCTATGCATTAGGTGGAAAATGTGCACCCTTCTTTCTCCACTGCAGTCACTACTGTGAAGAAGACCATTGTGTTTCTGGATCTATCTGGAGGAATCCTCAGGGTTTGGTCAGTAGATTGGAGCCTGAGGACGAGGGTGAACCCCAGCCCACCGGCCTTCAGACTGAGATCAACAGGCTTGTGAGTGAAAGGTCTTGGTTGTAAAATCTTGGTCTCTGGCCGTTCTTTTAGTGATAAGGTAATGAACATAACACATCTCAGTAACTCTGCACTGTACAAAGGTTAATCCGTAACCTCGCAGTATTCCATGGCTCATGTGTTACTGGAAAGAACACATTTCACAACGTCACATTGCCTTGACTGTATGTACTGTAGATATTAGTCTTTGAATAAATCTTCTGTTATTCTCATACCAGTTAAAAGAAATAGAAACTTAAGAGTTAAATGTGTGAGCAGTTAATCGTTGCACAGAGAGCAGCTGTGAGAGGAATATGTCCAGTTTTAAGTTTAATAAGGTTACATTGCACTTCATCCCTGAGAGAGAACTTGAAGATGTCGTGCTGTCAGTCACACAGTCAAGTACAGCTTCTTTATTATTAGACACGCTGACGAACTTAGAGAAGTAACATGTAAACACTGCGCTCGTCTGACAGAGAAAAGCTAAAACCACTCTATAAATCTATGAATTATCTTTTTTAAACATAATTACATTATTTATTTGAGTCAGCTCACTGTTGAAGCAGCAGTCATGTTGGTTCCGGGTCCAGGGTGTCACGTGTGCACAGGATAACCTGACTTTTGTTATGCTCTGGAACCAATCAGCTGACTGTGCTGCGTTTGAGGTTTTAGGAAATCTTAGCTTCACCCGCGGAGTTGCATTGTGAGCGGAGGTGTGAGGCATTTGTGGGGATGTTTTTCAAAATTCGGCTGTCGTTTACAAAATGCTGCTCTCAAACACAAGAATAATCAGAGGCTACGAAGACGACAGAAGATCGAAACAATACAGGCCAACTGGGTTGTAATAAATATAAGTTATATAAAGTTGTACTCAAAATATTCAAAATATCCCTCTCCCTTAAATGTCACACGATTAAGTACTGTAGTCACCTGTACCAGAGGGGACACTGGTGGACGTTACGTCCTTACATCAATGCATCGTTTTCTAGAGGAAGCTGCATGTTTGTACAAACTATTTAAATCCTCACTCCTCTCTACTGTGGAACAACCGATACATTCTCAGAAAAAGCATAAAATAAATACATTATATTTTTTCATAAAGAGTGTACACATATAATTATCTGCTCCATCCAGCTTTCAACCCTGTTTTCCCCCATTTTAATTAAAGAGGAATAGCACAGTTAAGACATCTGACCTTGTTGAGTCACATTGAGATTCTGTTTTCATTTTGTGCTGAGGAAGTGAAATGATACAATTACCCACTGACATGAATATAAATGAGCCCACACTAAGAGAATTAGAACTTGTCCTATAATCTACAGGGGACAGGCGATGTGTTCATACTTGAGCATGCATATGTAGGGAGATACCAAATTTTATTTATTCAACATTTTATTTAATTTTTCTGCCTAAACCTAAATAATCATACTTTCTCAAACAATCGGACTAACTTTATAAACCAGTGCCCCACATTTCATTATTAATATGGACCTTCAATTCAGACAACTTCAAGTCAACACTCAGTTCTGTACATTTCCATTCTGACCAGTAGGGAAGACCGAGAATGTCAATTAGCAAGACTCACTTTTCATTTTCTGAAAACGAAAAGTGAGATGCGAGACCTTCATAGGTCTTTGCAAAGATACAGGCTACTGCTTCTTGATTTGATTCTGCAACGGTGCTTTTACAGTAAGAGCAGTAGGGGGAGATGCAACTCTCTTTTGACACAATACAGGGGAAGTATGATATTTAATTAATTATTATGAGTGAATGCAGACGCACAAGGCTGGTAACTCTTAACAGTGTGTCATAAAAGACACCGTCCAGGGACTGATGGCAGACTGTCAAAAGGGTTAGCACACATACCGTGAAGCATGAGCTGCTTTCATTGTCTGATGATAGTGTACAAGGCAACAAGATATTACAACACCTGTCACTCTTTCTGCTGAGATAATGTTTTTATTAAATTCATTGACAGTTCCAGTCCTGATAGATGGAAGTTGTCTTTAATATTTATTTCAAGCCTGATGGTGGATAGGTGACCTTCTATACTAACAAACATGAAGTTGGAGCTTAATAATCTATTACAATTACATCCATCCATTATGTAGGCGCCAATCCCCAGCCAACATTGGGCAAGAGGCAGGGTTTGCCAGCATATCGCAGGGCCAACATGCAGAGACAAACAACCATTCACTCTCACATTCACATATCTCCAGTCCAACTAACCCCAATCCAGGCCATTGCTTTCAGTAAGTTGTGCCTAATTTGCCTCCCATTTTGCCATATTTAAAGGGGCAAAGTTTAATCAAATTATAGTCCTTGATTGTTGTTTTGCTAAATACAATACTCTTACTGAAAAGTCACATTAGTTTAATCATTGGCCTAATTCACATCCTTTCCTGAACACCAAAACAACATATACAGTATCCTCACGTAACACACTCATAATTCCGTTGCCTCCCCTCAGTGGCCGCCTGGCAGAGAGGGAGTGTTTCTGCTGGTAGCACAAAGGGAGACTCTGGGACACCAGGCGTCAAGCCACCACTGTCACTGTAGACTGAGTGCCAATTCCCCCGCATCCCAAGTTTTTATCTCGCATGCCAGCTGTAAGTTGTGCTGATACAGTTGAACTGCCCGGCTTTGAACTCAAATTTTTACTCCTTGCGGCCCATGGATATTTGCAAAGGAAGGAGAGTCTTCAAAGACCCAACGACTTTGTCGTGGCTGGGAAAACACACTTGCATGAAATTGAAAAGGGGTGGTTTAGCAGAGAAATTTTTTTTAGTATTGATGACTTGTGATGAGAGAGTTGCTATTTTATCAGTACCAGGCTTTCTATCGTGTCTTATTTGCAAGGAAACAGTTTCTCCAGATCCTGTCTGTTCTTATAAAAATAATAAGAAAAAGAAGTAAAGCATTTAAAAGCATTTAATCAATAGAATAATGGGGCAAATTACTGTATATTCTTATGAATATAAAGACAAAATACTAGTAATGCTTCTCTCTTATTCACAGGAAGGAGAGTCACCCTGGAACAGTAGAAGGGGGAACAGCAGTTGTATCACTCGACTGAAGACAAAAGCTATGTATTTAGCCATATTTTGGCAAAATGTGACTGTCAGCATATGGATGTAAAGTAAGATGTGAATTATAATGCAAAAGTGGTTTGACAAGTTTCACAGAATTTGGAATTTGTTGATCAATTTCAATTCCTGGTCTCTATCCGAGTCCATAAGCTCCTGTTACCAGACACACATTTTCATGCACAAGCCCAGAAATAATTTAGCCAAAATAATATGGTGACCTTTTCTTCCAACCGTTTTGATTCGGCATGAACTGTGGTCCTGGGAACGGTAAATTTAAATCATGTATGGGGAACCTCTGCAATTTGAAATGACTCATAAATACAAAAATCAAAAAAAGACCAATCTCAGCTGAAGACATGCAGCCAAAGGGAGGAGCTGTGAGAACTGGAAAGTGTAAACTTTCTCGGCATGCATGGAAACTACCAGAGGTAAGGAGCAAACATCTGACACATCATCAAAGAGAAGCAGTTCCAGCCGTCGCATTAGAGAGGTTAGTGTGATGTATGTGCTCAATAATTTAGTACGGCTTTGGAGGATGTTATAAAACTGAAAAGGCCCCCGACAGGAAAAAATCTTCCCAACCATGCTTCGAATTTTACAACCACAGAGTCAAAATGAGTATACAATATTCCGAACCAAACCTTCACGGTAGAAATGTTACGTTTATTTCTTCTACCTTTCATGTAGATATTTTGCACAACGGAATGGGGAGACCTTTAGCTTCCGGACTATGTATAATTTGGCCGTGTTGTGTGTAGATGGAGTCCAGTACAGACTAAAACACATCTCAAGTAGTGCTACCAAGGCCAAAGTGGCGTAGGAGTGGGGCGGTGGGTTCTAAAAGTTAATCCGAGCTGACCAGACCCTCAGTCCAATTGAGCCGTGAGAGTTTAGTACTCCGAAGCTAGACAAGACGATGTTTACTTTCCTCCAGAAAGAAAGAAAATGCTTTTTATCCAGATTATTTTTACTCTCTTACTTCAGACGACCAGAAAAGGGTTGAACTGAAACAGAGAGAAAACTGCCTGCAGGAAGGTGGACAAAATGTATAAACTCCTACTGTAAGGCACCAAACTTCAATTTGCAGTCAACCTTTATTATTCAAATATATTTCACTCACAGCAGTTACGTATATCACCATTTTTATTTCAATATAATTCCAATATTTTCCACATTTAAGCAGGCACATCATAACACAAACCACATGGAGCAACTCTTCTGTTAATAGCTTTATTATTTTTGCAGAGGGAATTTTAGGTTATTTAAACTACATTTAAAGAGTTTGAAGTGAGAATAACAGTCACTGAACACTACATAACTGAATTAGACTTATTGAACTAAGCAGTGGTACCTGGAGAATGGGTGGGGACGGTTCTCTATGTCTCTTTCTTACCCAAGACCGTGCCTCTCCTCCGTATAATCAATCTGCCTTGAACAAGTTTCATTTATTCATTTATAAATTTAGCCATACCCCATACTTTTGTTTTGTGCAGGACCATCAGATACCTGGAAAAAATAAGCGGCAACTCCTCTACCAATCTGCTGGCAAACAGCATAAGGCTTTACGTATAGCGGAGAGGTCAGGTGTGCAGGCAAGCATGAAAATGAATGTGAATGAGGGGAGTGCTGAAAACAAAAAAAAGACAAAACGAAAAGCCTACTTGAAGTTTCAAATAGCTGGTGGGCAAATCTCTACCACTCTGCAACATAAAATAAAATATAATTGTGTAATCAAATTAAACTGTAGCTCTATCAGATATTTGATTATTCAATTTTTTTTCTTCAGCCCATAGGAGATTAAGTAAAGATTTGTATTGCATGAGACACAGGGCACACTTCGAACTTTGTGTTTATGATCACAGCAGAACGTGGCTAATTATCAAGATTCATTAATCTGATAAGCCTTTGTTCATAGCAGCACTAACAGTTTCATTGTTCCCTGATTTCACAGTAAGAATCGAGCCTCGCACAGGAAACACAAGAGCCCTGCTGATTTGAATATTGTTCTATTTAATGCATAGACATCCACCTGCATGGAAACAGTCCTTTCTACCTGAACGACCGCACAAAGGGCTGAGTTAACAGAAGAAAAGGAAATCGTAGATAAGGCTGTACCTCACTGGGGGGTCTGTCTTAGGTAGTATTACGCTGATTAGTAGCCCCTGAAGCAGATGAGCAGGAGGCTAATTACGGCAACACCCTCCACTCCACTTAAAAATCTTCAGATATTGTGCATTTTCTTTGCTTCCTCATTTACCTAACAACTGTTTTGCTGTCACCAGTTGTGTTCTATATATCCCACTGTGGACCACACGGATGTCTTGAAAACTTTTATTTTTTTGTCTCACTGGTCTGGTTTCACTGTGTCATCATTATCATTGTTATACTAAAGGAATCTATGTGTGGACAATTTGGATTTTGTCTGAGCATACATGGTCAGAAAATTAGTTTTAGGCAGCCTCTGGTGGTAATAGTATTATTTATGTGAGCAAAGAAAGAAGTTAGGTAGCGTATTGTAAATTGCGGTTAAGTGGATGGATGGTACGTCCAAAGACATGACGCTCACATAGGAGACAGCTGTGCCTTTCTGTGTGAAGCCAATAGGTATTTAACCCTAACCCTGCTGTTTTCTTAAACCTAACCAAGTAGCTTTTTGTGCCTGAACCCCAAAAAAAGCCCCAGTATGTAATCTTTGTAATTTTCTGAAGGCATCTGGTGGTAAAATTGCAAACTGCAACCAACTGAGCGACCGCCAGGGGACACTATAGTGGCGCATCGCTGATTCCATTTCCGGTTTCCGGCAGCGCTGAAAATCAACGTGAATGTGATGTATTGTGGACCGTTTTGTGCAACAACCGCATTCAACACGACGCAGCAAACATGACGATTTACACGGAGGTCGGGTCCACCTAATGTAACAATATTTAACTCATTCAAAGTTGACGAAAAAACACTGGTTCTTTGTTGCAGGTGATTATACATATGAACACACAGTTATGGACAGTATATTCAATTTCTGTGAATAAGTTCTTCTAAATATTACACACTGTAGCTTTAACTGCGGATGTAATATTTCCACCATGACGTTAATGGTCTGCCTATGGGTCATGCGTGAGGGAGACAAGCAGCCTCTATTGTCGTTAAGTTGCATGTTTTTTTTTAAATAATCTTCTTCCTCACATCATTTTGATTAAATAGATTACATTTTGTTTGTTACTGGGTTATTTATTGAAGAGTAAAGTTTGCTTAGATTTTAGTCTTGAAAGTTCCAAGCAATGATGTGAATTCATACAATTGAACACTGTACAACATATGTGGAGGTTTATGCTGTTTCTAACAGGCTGGCTGTCTGATGGGGAACATTGTCTGCAACCGCTTGCATGACAGACTGAATCAATCTTGCTTCTGCAGGTAGAGCTGATCTATTGAGGCAAAATGTACACTACTCCAAGGTCAGTGCGCTTTCACTTTAATGCACAAAACTATTCACTCATGTTTGCCATGTCCAGATTACAAACAACAAAACCATTAAGGGAAATCGGATTAATTCCTTTGCCTCTTTTCATTATAAAGTGGGTTTATATTTTTTTATTCACCTCTGGGGCAACATTTTCCCAACATGCAAAGGGCCATTTATTTAGACATTTAGAATCATTACAATCAAACATTAATGAGGTGATCATGGGGATTGGCAGCTGGACTACATGCACACAGACAAAACACCAACATACAAACACTCACCCAGATCAATACTTTGAGTCTTGAATTCAGCAATGTGCTGCCATCTTTACTTACTCACTACAGTGTAAGACTTTGATGCTTCAGTCACCATGTTTCCATCCCCATGGGTGCAATGCTGGTGGCACAGGTATGATGTACCAATTCCTTTCCATCTGCCGAGATGCCAGCGCGAGAGATGAATGGTCCAGTAGAGACGACTCTGCTCGTTTCCATCTTGTTAATATGCCTCGGAGAGGCCAACTGTAGTCAGGAGACTCACTAGAGGCTGATCTCCAGAGACCTGAACAAGATAAACATGGCTGTAGAAGGCAGTGGAGACCTCTCGAGCTGCGTAAATAACCCTGAACACAGTAAAGGACAAGTGGTTCTTCTCTGCTTCTTCCACACAGGGAACTAGATAGAGCCGTATTGAGCCGCAAATCAGCAAAGGGTGTCCAATATGAACCTGTCAAGTTCTACTGATTTGTTAGCAAGCACTTGTGGAAAAAGAGCCTCACTGTATACACAGTCCTCTATTGTTGAGTTTTGGTCGGGAGTGGCTGCTTGTGAACCAGTTTATTGGACCAAGATAAGTGACAGAAAGATGTGTAGACGTGCATGAAGGATTTGTGCTCAGTGGTCAGCAGCCTCGCAGCAGCAGGAGTAATTTGGTATTGATCAATTCAACTTCAATTCAAACTGATGTTGTGATCACAGTGGTGGATAGTGCATGGACCTGAAACAATTGGCCCTTTATAACCCTTTGCCACACCATATACAGATTTAGAAGAAAGGTTGGCTAAATATTGGCAGTGAACAGAAATCAGATGTGGGGTTTTGAAGAATTCTCCAATGTCAGTTTTTAAAAATTCCGGCGATGGTCTTGCATTTACAGATGGAATTGGTTTTGTATTGTTTATTCACAGCGGTCAATTACCCATAGGACGCTTCTCTGAAGTTACACTGAAGCCCCTGAGATCTAAGTGATTCAATCAAGGCTTGATAACATGCCCTCAGATTTTCACAGTAACTTGCAATGATACAATAGGGATTAGCAAATGAGTGGTTTTAACAACTAACTTGCTTTCTGGTGTAGTCCATGGGGAGAAGGGCACAGTTCCAGTGTGAAGCGCAGAATAAATATAGAAAGATAATGTTAATGATCTTGCATATCACCTGCATGTAGATTAACACCCGGGAGTCTTCGGGGCACATAACAGCGTTGACATTCGCACATGTAAACACTCTCAGACCGAAATAATTAGCACAAACAGCAAAGCAATTTCTCCGCAGCTTTCAAGGATTGACACGGGAGGTTTCTGTAACTGAGTAACCGTGGGGTGCTTTGATTGCATTCAGCATCATCACCTAGATGCCAATGGGTGTAAGTGAGAATAACAACCAGGGCATGTGTGTGCATGTTCAGCAAAGTGTGTTACAAAAAAAAAATAGAATGAAAAATAAAGACTAAATAACGTCCCATAAAGGAATAAAACCTCTCGTTGATGCTGTGAGGCTTTCCAAAGGGAATAATTAAACTAAGGCAGATGGTGGGGCGGAGGGATCAGGTTAGTGTAGGCAGACCCAAATCCCGATCAAAGTCCTCTCTCTCTCTCTCTCTCTCGGCAGGTTAAGCAGCAGTCACATCCATAACCCAGGACAGCTGGTTATGATTGAAGAGGATTAGGGACAGCATACATATTTCATCAGGATTTTGTAAAACTGGATTGCTCTAAAGCCACTCTCTTTAACTGCTAAATAATTTCAATTATTATGCAACTTCTTTTTTCAGTGGAGGTCAGCCGTAACAGTGTCCCGGGCATTTGGCAGATCTGTCATTATTCCCCCTCAAATGTCCTTCAGGTTTAACAGTGCAGGAGGTTGATAGAATGCATTCCGCTTGCATTTAACAATGACACAAAGGCCTCTGTTGGACGTATGCTCTATCAAAATCAACATGCAAGGACTTGGAGGGTAGCTGTGGGAAAGCGGTGACCCTGAGTCTGTAATCCACAGAGTTTTCAATGAGAGACATGTGAAAAGGCAGGCTCAAAGACGAGGGGCAAAGAGCGCTATGTTTGTTTTTACTCTGCTTTCATCATCCATTCACATCACAGCACTTTGTTTTTTTTACTCCTCTACAACTGTAAATCAGGATACAGTCAAATATTGATAAGCAAAATAGAACAGACCAAAAACTGTTTGTGCCCAAATCTAACCAAACCTTGACCATAGTGGAATCAGAGTGGATCAATAAAACAGTCATATTACCAGTAGTGGAAAGTACATCTGCTCATTTGCTGTACTGAAATACACGTTTGAGGTGTTTTGCTCTTACCCTTCAACTTCGGCCGCTCCAACAGGCACATTGACTATGCTTGAAGTCATTCTGACCATCCTGCAAGAGACATGATTAAACTTGGATCTTGATCCCCCCCCGATGATGTTGAGCGTTCCAGGCCAAGAGGCAGCGAGGCAGCGGCCAAATCATGATGCTGCCTCCGCTATACTCCACCATGAGAATGTCTCTCTCATCCTACACCACACATGCGTGTTTTTCCCAAATAATTGAACTTTCATTGCCAAAAAAACAGGAGAGTACAGTAATGGACTGTGAAAAGACAGTGACACCCTGCTCCATGCATCATGCACCATGATTTGCATATTGTAGACTAATGAACAGAGATGTTAACCTACTTTAATTATTCTTTGAAGTAATTCACTGGTTCTCTGGTCTTCACCTCATTGATCACTCGGCGTTGTGCTTTTGGATTCATCTTAGCTGGGTGAGTTAAATTTCCTCCATTTATAGACACTTTGTCTAAATGTGGACGGATGAATCCTGAATACCTAAACTCTTGTATATGACTTTGTAACCCTTCTCAGCTTCATGCAAATCAATTCTTTTGGGGGGTTTTGTTCGGGGGAGGCAAAATTCACACCAGCAGATATTTCTTGCGAGAAATATTATTTCATTGATTGCATTCCAATTTATTCCCACCTATACACTGTAAATATTTGATGTATTCAATATGGACACGAATATTAAGATAATACATTTTTTGTACCACATCTGAATTCTTCCATAAATGCAGGTAATTCTAAAGGTTTTTATTTTTACTTCACTATGTTTGCACATAAAGTTTGTAGTATATAATATTTTACATACCAAGCATACATGCCAAGCATATGACCATTTTTGAAAAAAAAAGTATTATCAATAGATTAAAGGAGAATGCATTAATCCAAATTTTTTGGGTAAATTATATGATATTAAAAAACATGTGTTGGCCATAACCGAATGAATGTAAACACTTCAATATGTGGCGTCTGTCTTTACAATTTGGCCACAACATGCAAAAAAGCAATACCAAGAGGAGATACATAGAGTACTGATATTAGACCATATAAAGAGTTGTATTTGCGCCGAATTATGGTTCTGTAAAATTTGATCTTAAAAATTTAGAAAAGAGAAGAGCATCTGCAGCTCCTGTGTCGGTCTCATCCAGCTGGTAAGGCCGGGTGTTCTGACTGAGAGCACAACATGGGTGAACAGATTAATGAGTCCTCCAGCAGTCTATGAGAGCACACACACACACACACGCACACGCACACGCACACAAAGTCTCGCTCTACTTCCCCTTTCTCTCCTACAGGATTTGACTGTAAGCGTGACATTTTAACAGCATGGATGTGTATAAGATCCGAGTTTATGGTGTGGTGCACCAGAGAATTGTACTAATTGAGATCAATTAACTCTTCCGGGTGAATCCACTGTCCAAACTGAGATGGAAAACTGAAAAAGGTACAAAGTAACCCCTCTGTACTGCTTTCTTCTTTAGGTGGGATATCATTTGAAGACTAATAAAGTACAGGTGAGAGATTGCTGGGTGGGGAAATGCAACAAATGAATAGTGAAAGGCTGATACATCATCATTTCGGACTCCCCTT
Source organism: Scophthalmus maximus (assembly GCF_022379125.1). Classification (NCBI taxonomy): domain Eukaryota; kingdom Metazoa; phylum Chordata; class Actinopteri; order Pleuronectiformes; family Scophthalmidae; genus Scophthalmus; species Scophthalmus maximus. The sequence goes on along the minus strand of NC_061518.1, from coordinate 21,480,967 downwards.
TTGTGATGAGCTAAAAGATAATAAGAGCATTTTGGAATATAGTATTAAAAAATTATAGTCAATGTAATTGTACTAATTATTGCGAGTCTTGCATGTTAGTGTGTGAATGTGCTGTTTTTTCAATCAGATACCTTTTTTAAAAAAAAAACTAATTTGATGATCAGCACCAGGGAAGATATAAAATGTATTTATAGATCCTCATATCGCAGCAGATTGTCTGAGGTCATAAATGCTCATTAGGTGAAGATAGTGAGAGTTGGGGGAGACTGGCAGATTAATGAGAATAAAGAAGCGTGTGTTTGTGTCTGTGTGTGTGCGTGTGTTTGTATGTGTGTCTCATTGTAATGAGCTGATGATATTCCTGACCCTGCAGAATGAGCTCAAATGAAAGAAATTGTGGAACATAAATGTTATTTATGCTTCGGAGGGGAATGGGGGGTAGAAGTTAATTGCCGTTGTACTGGGCTTTACATTCACACAGCGATGCCCCCTGTCCTCTAGTGGGCTGTGACAACCGGTTATTCATTTAGCAGTGACACTCCATCACCACAAAATAATTGCCTCTTCAGCCTGGGATAATATGAGATTAAAATATTAATATAATTTAGCCAGATAATGCATGCAAAAGTTTTTTTTTAATTTTTTTTTAAACATGATTAAGTGTCTAAGGAAAGATATTTTTAGCTGTGCAACCTCTGGCCAAACCCAAACTATGTGAGCGTTTGCTTGAAAGGACAACTAGCAGACAGTCCTGTCTCACTGTCCGTCAGACTGAAGTCTATTTACGAAGAGTGGCGACAATATCAGGTTTGCCTGGCTGGAACAGCGGCCTGTCTGTCCCTGCTAGTCTCATATACCACGCCACAGGGGGGTGGCACTGACGCCGCTCCCAACTGTTGCTCCTGGGCGACGGCAGTGAAAGGCAGGAGAACGTTTTCCCTTCCATTCTAACAGAAAGGTTGATTCT